>NW_016828779.1:6419-15585 GCF_001698545.2 Rhinopithecus bieti | reverse complement strand
TATATATATATTATATGTGGAATTCCTGAGCAAGCTTCACTCTATATATAGCTAGTTAATACATACCAATACAAATGAAATTAACTACATGAAATCAAAACTTATTTTTTCAAAGAAAAAAGCATGGACTTTTAAAAATCTAGTAATATAACCAATAAGATTTGAGAAGATGTGATATCCATTAAGTTATAATGTTGCAGCCATAAAAAGAGTATGCTTATTACCAAGGGCACAATTGTTGAATCATAGGATATGTTTAGTTTAGTAAATAAACTAAACAAACTTTCTTTGCAAGTGGCTATATCATTTTGCATTCTGATCAGTGAAGAATGAGTTTCTTTTGTCGCACGTCCTTGCTGGCAGTTTTGAATTTTAGCCAATTTAATATGTGTGTAATGGTACCTCATTGTTGCTTAGATCATTTTAATAGAGTCAAATATTTCTTTGGGTCTATACCCAGTAATGAAATTGCTAGGTCAAGTGGTATTTCTGTCTTTGGGTCTTTGAGGAATTGCCACACTGTCTTCCATAATGGCTGAACTAACGTACATGCCCATCAACAGTGTATTAGCCTTCGTACTTCTCCACAACCTCACTAGCATTTTTTGACTTGTCACTAATAGCCATTCTGACTGGTGTTAGATGGTATCTCATTGTGATTTTAATTTGCATTTCTCTTATGATCTGTGATGTTGGGCTTTTTTTCATATGATTGTTGACTCCATGTATGTCTTCTTTTGAAAAGTGTCTGTTCATGTCCTTTGCCAACTTTTTTTATGAGGTTGTTTGGATTTTATTTTTGTAAATTTGTTTAATTCTTTACAGAGGCTGGATATTAGGTGTTTGTCAAATGCATAGTTTGCAAAAATTTTCTCCCAGACTGTAGGGTGTCTGTTCACTCTCTTGACAGTTTCTTTTGTTGTGCAGCTCTTTAGTTTAATTCAATCCCAATCAACCTAAATGCCTATCAATGATAGACTGGATAAGGAAAACATGGTACATATATACCATGGAACACTATATAGCGATAAAAAAGAATGCGATATTGTCCTTTTCAGGAACATGGATGGAGCTGGAGGCCATTATCCTCAGCAAAATAACATAGGAACAGAAAACTAAATACTGCATGTTCTCACTTATAAGTGGGAGCTAAATAATGAGAATACATGGACACACAGAAGGGAAAAGCACACACTGGGGCCTTTCAGAAGGTGGAGGGTGGGAGAAGGGAGAAGATCAATAAAAATAACTAACAGATACTAGGCTTAATAGCTGGGTGATGAAATAATCTGTGCAAAATCACCATGACACAAGTTTATCTGTGTAACAAACCCACACTTATACCCCTGAACTTAAAATAAAAGTTAAAAAATAAAAAATAAAGAGCAGAATAAACTCAACTAAAAATCAAAATATTCATTTAGAAGGTTAGCCCAAATATTTCCATCTTTGTCAAGAGCAATAGCAAAAAAAAAAAAAAAAAAAAAAAAAAAGAAAGAAAGAAAAGAAATTAAAAATTTTAATAGCTCTTTTGGGATGCAATTTACATATCATAACATTCATGCATTTTAACTGTAGAGTTTCCTGACTTTTATAAGCATGTTTATACATATTTTTTAACCAAGATCACAATCAAGATTTTAAAACACATTAATCAACCCCAAAATTCTCATCATGACACCTTGCAGTAAATCCAGGCTCTCACTCCTGGCCTTACATAACTAGGGCTGTACTTTCTGTGTCATATTTCTAGACATTATGTTGAAGTGGAATCTTACTATATGTCATTTTTTATACCTGGCTTCTTTTGTTTAAAATAATGCTTTTGAGATTCATTAATGTTGTTGCATATATTATCAGTTTGTTCCTTTCTAATTCTGAGTAGTATTGTATTATAGGCATATACCTCATTTTGTTTATCCTTTCACTAGTTGCTGGACTTTTGGATGTTTTTAAGTTCAAGGCTATTATAAGCAATGATACTTATGATCAATTCCAAGCAATTATTTATATTTACACTTTATTATTGTTGCATAGACACTTAGGAGTGATTGCTAGATTTTATGGTGATAGAGATGAATAACTTTTTAAAGAAGCTGCCAAGCTGCTTTCCAAAGTAGTTTAACATTTCCATTTTTACCAGCAGCATATGAAGTTTCCATGTTTTACCAAATCCTTGCCATCACTTGGTATTATTAGTCTTTTGGCTTATAGTCCTTCTAGTTGATATGTAATAGTATCTCATTGTGGTTAAAATGGAAATTCTGAGAGAAAACCTTACAGAGAAAAAAGAAAAATTGAAGAGGTATGAGTATGTTTGACAAAATTTTCATAAAAGGAAATGGCATGTAAGAAAGAAACAATAAAAAAGATAGAATTTCAATGACAAATGTTGAATAATGATCTCTAGCCAGATATATTTTGCTTGTGCTTATAAAATTCAATGATAAAGGAAAAACCATGAAGACTTCCAGGCAGACAAATACATTATCTACAAATAAAGATAATCAGCTTAATATAAAAGTTATTATTTACCATACTAAATTCTGGAAGGCAATGTAGTGGCACACAGTATGAAGACAAACAATTTTGAACTTAGATAAACAGCACAATTATTATTCACAAATGAAACAAAGGAAAGTACCAGTTAACTTGCCTGGGGAAAAAAATGAGACAATATTGTAGCTAAGTGGAACCATGAAAATAAAAAACAGAATATAAGAAATAATAACTTTCATATAAACAAATACAGTGCTTAATATTTTTATTCGAATAAAGTGCTGTGAGAACACAAAGGAAGGAAATTTCAACACTGCCTGAAGATGTCAAAAGAGGCCTCTAAAAAGAGGGAACATGTGAATTAAACTTTGAAGAATAAGTCCAATCAACAGGTGAACGCATATGGAAGACAGAGCATAGAAAAAAAGAATAAGGAAAAGGCATGGATAAAACAGTGATTCTTTAGCTCAGGTCTAAAAAATTAAAAATAAAATAAAGCATCATGTGCCCATCTGTAGCACGAATATATATTTGAATATAATTTACTAAACCATTCTAACACATTTGTTCATAAAACCTATATTAAATACCTATTATTTGTTTTTCCCTGTGTCAGATTCTGGGTGTTGAAACAGAGTAAGTTATAATTCGTATTCAACACCTGCTCATAGTGTAAAAGAAATAAAATGAGCAATTATACAAGTTATTATAATAAATGAGAAATCAAATTATTCAGGACACAGACTCTGACACTCTGAAATTTGCATGCAGGAGATTCATTCAGCAAGGCTCTTGAAAAAGAGTCCTAGGTGATAGAAGAGGATTGGGTGGAGAGAGATGTTTAACTGTTATGTAGGCTCAACAAAAGTTTCAGGTCATTCCATGGGAATATCTGGAGTTAGGCTTTCCCTTAAGAGATGTCCCCAATTTACCCAAAGGAGTTAAGCCATGAAAGTCTATGTAGAGGGGAAAAAATCTTCCAATGGGCAAAGCTTCTAGAAGTTCACATGGTCACACACTGTGTGAAGTGAGAAGACTCTAAGATGAGTATATACATCCCTTGGCTGTTGACAATGGCTTAGTTGTCTGGTTAGCAGCTTAGAAGAAAAAGAAACGGAGAGCAGAGAAAATGAAGTCTGGAATGGAGTCATATAGATAGACACAGGGAGGTGGGTCCAAAGTGTGAACATTTTATATGGCACATTACTGTCCACCAGAAACCATCCATTATGAAAGAACCACTGTAAAGTATTGCAGAGTAAAGTATTATAAAGTGTTGCAAAGTATATAAAATGTCTCTGCCAGTAAATACTAGCCAGTTCTTATGGACTCCCTACTATCAAACCGGCACAACAGTATAGGTTTAGGTTTGTCATTCTTGCCCACAGAGCCTTAGCCAGCACAATCTAGAGGCTGACAGAATGCTGGATAAAAAATTATAGGATCTCACAAAATACAGCATCTCACTAAGGGAACTGCCAGAACATAGCATCTGACCATTGGTCACATTACATACCACACCATTCAGAAGCAAGAACGGCCTCATTGAACACCGGAACAGTCTTCTGAAGGTGTAGCTAAACTAACTTCTAGAAGGCAACACCTTGAAAGAACAACACACCATTCTTCAGGATACAATATATGTATTCAATCAGAGACTTCTATATGGCACTCTATTCTCAAAAGCACACATAGGTCTAGAGACAAAGGGTAAAAGCAGGAGTAGTGCCACATAACATCTTTCCCCATAATCTTCTGGGGTTTTGAGCTTCTAAGTTTTTCAACTGTGCTCTTGTAACCCTAGGCTTTGTGGCTTTGGAGGTGCTGGTTCCCAGGGGAAGTGCATTCTTGCCAGGGTGTATAGTATGGATTTCATTAATTTATACTATATGGCTCCAAACAAGGAATTTTGAACTCCCCATCTACAGAGAGCATCATCAAAGAATAGACATCATCACTGTGGCAAGAGTAATTGATTCTGATTGGAAGAAAGAGATGGAACTTCTTTTACACAATGAGGTAAAGGAGGACATGTAAAACCAAAGTGATCTGTTTAGGTACCTTCTGATTATAACTTGCTCTATCTTAATTGTGAATGAACACATGCAGCAACTGAATCTGAAAAGGATACAAACCAAGGTCTCAGTCCACTCAGGTAGAAAGTTTGGGTTGTAATACCAACTAAGCTAACTGAGGTGATAACTAAGGGTGAATACAATATGAAATAATGGAGAAGAGAAATGATTAATACAACCTGTAATCTTGAGACCAGCTGCAACAGGAAACGATATAATTCCTCCTATTAACTTGTTTCCTAATTTCCTCAGGAAGAGAGACCATAGGAATCATGGAGAAGCTGTTTCCTAAATGCAGGACGAAGTAGATCTGCACTGTCATCTGGAGTCTGACAGCCATGAAAATTCACCACTCCTTCTTTAGAAAGCTTAATTGACTGACAACCCAATTTCTGCTCTGCTGGATCCTCCCTCACACTATGCTGAGGCCATGCTTACTTCAGGCTGCTGCTAGCCAGCACCACAGCACAATGGGGACACTAATGGAAGTTGTTTCCTTCATAAGTCTGGAATCCCTTGACAGGTGACCACGGCTTGAGGGCTCCCCATAAGCCCAGCCAAAACTTTCTCAGACTCTAGAATCTTTCCAATCTTCTTTCCTCCACCTCTAACTCAAGAGAGTGAAAACAACATCATGGTCTGAAGGCTCTCCCCACTTTCTCTATCTTCCTCTCCTTTGTCCTTCAAAAGTATTTCCTGATATGTATGTCTTGCATATCTAATTTCATGTGGAGAATGCAAATCAGGACAGAAAGGATCATGTCTTATTCATTCTTTTACTTTCAGTGCTTTAGAGAGTGCCAGGTATATATAAAGCTTAAATCTATCCCATTTTATACTTAGAACTCTAGAGAAGTTCTGACATGCAATAGTAATTCAGTACATATTTGTTGAATAAATGGATGCAATTAAGAAATGTTTGTTGAATTACTTACAGTGATATCTAAACTAATGACTTCATATAATCTAATAAAATACAAATTTCAGTTATAGCAATTTATTGTCATTAAGTGTATCTCAAAGGATATGAATTACAAATGTTTTGAAAATACCTTCAAAATTTTATGTGGGAAATATGCATATGCTAATAAATTGGTAAAAATAAAGGTAATTTAGATTAAGAATGAATTAGAGTTTTCAGAGAGGTTACAAATAACCTTATCTGTTAACGTTCTTTTTTTTTTTTTTTTTTGAGATGGAGACTCCCTCTGTCTCCCAGGCTGGAGTGCGGTGGTGCAATCTCTGCTCACTGCAACCTCCACCACCCAGGTTCAAGCGATTCTCCTGCCTCAGCCTACTGAGTAGCTAGGATTAAAGGCATGTACCACCATGCCCAGCTAATGCTTTTTGTATTTTTAGTAGGGACGGGGTTTCACCATGTTGGTCAGGCTGGTCTCAAACTCCCGACCTCATGATCTGCCCTTCTCGGCCTCCCAAAGCACTGGGATTACAGACATGAAAAACCACCCCCTGCCCTGTTAATGTTCTTAAAGAACGCTCAAGTACCTTGTCCTTAGAAATGACAGTTTGTGATTTCCTCAAACATTTTCATATTCTTCTAGATAAAAGATAATGTTTTTGGAATGTTAAAATTATCACAGTCACAAAATTTCTATAGACATTAAATACTATCATTAAAGTGGACAAGAAAGTATAGGACCAATAAAACCTATAAGGAATGATATGGCACTAGCAACATAAAATGAATAATAATTTAATATTATTAATGTATAAGTCAGGGTGGACTGCCATAACAAAATACTACAGACTGGGTGACTTAAACAACAGAAAATTATTTTCTCATAGTTCTGGAGGCTGGGACGTCCAAGAACAAGTTGCTGGCTGATTCTGCTCCTGATGAGGGCTCTCTTTCTAGCTTACAGATGCCCATCCTCATGGTGAAGAGCAGTAAGCAGCTCTCTGATGTATCCTTTTATAAGGACACTGATTCTGTCAAATTAGGACTCCATCCTTATAAGCCCATTTAACTTTAATCACTTCCTTAAATCAAATACATCCACAATGAGGGTTAGGACATTAACATATGAATTTTGAGGGGACACAGCCCAGTTTGTAGCACCTAATAAACACTGAAAGTTGAATCTAGCTTTTTCTTGGACCTATGGTTACAGAATCAGTGTTCATTTAAGTCTCACAAGGAGGAAAAATATAAATAGTTTTGTGAGCATTTGAAAGGAATAAATGTTGCATGAACAAGGTTGGAAAGTATGTATAGGAACACTGCATCATTTCCACCTTTGCAAGTAATCCATTTTTGGCTTCTTGATATCTCCATATTCTCTCTCTCCCTCTCTCTCTTGTCACTCTACCACTTTTTCCACCCTCAGGCTTTTTTTTCTCTTCTTCCCAAACATCTGAGTATGAAAATTACATAATGAAGGATATGTACACACTAATTATAAAATTACAATTCTTGATGCTATTTCCAGTTTATCAAAAGAAACAGAGTAACAAAGCATTTTACAAAATAATACCTATTTTCCCCTTCAAAAGATAAAATTTGATGTAAGAGAGTACTGCATGCCCCACACTGTCTTTATTTTGCTTTGTCTAGCTTGGGGCTTTTGAGACTATGGCAACCAAAGCACAAAAGAGTCATGTTGGAAAAGGTTAGTATATTCGGTTTCTGTTTTTCCCTATCAAATTATGGCAAACTTGGTGGTCTTAAACAACTTCTGTAAGTTCCAAGTTGTGTTATGTGAGGGTCAGGCAGTGTGGCTGGGTTCTCCTCTCAAGGTGTTATAAGCTAAAAGCAGTGTCCATCAGTCTGCACTCCTAGCTGTAGGTTCCAAAGGGCATCTGCTTTCATGCTCATTCAGGTTGTTGTCAGAATTTGTTATTGCAGTTGTAGAACTGAGGCCCCTTCTGTTTTTCTAGCTGTGGACCTGGGACCTGTGGACCTTAGCTTACAGACATTGTTCTCAGGTCCCCCCACCCAGGCAGTCTCTTCAACTTCAGCAGCGGAAGACATCCTTTGTATCAAATCCGTCTTATACAGAAAATCTCTCTGACCTCTCTGCCTGACCACTGAGAGAAAAAACTGTCTGCTTTTAAAGGGCTTATGTGATTAGGTCAAGCATACCCAAATAACCTCGATATCTTGAGCCATGGAACGAGCCTGGGCCATAGAACGTAACCTAATCACAGGAGTAAAACTTATCACATTTACAGCCCTGTGGTCAAACAGGGATGTGTACACCACAGGTGGGGAATCCTGGAGACCATCTTAGAATTCTCCCTATCATAGCCAGTTAGAGGGAAAATTAGTTTTTTTTAAAAAAAGATCAACAAATAAAATCTGAAACACCATCTTGCTTTCAAAATACCTTTAAAACAAGTCACTCTAAAAGTTTGTGTGTGTGTATAAATAGAAATAGTCTATCACTTTTGTGATGATTCGTCATCAGTTTTACTTCCTAGGCTGGTATGTGCACACAAATTTTAAAAAAGCAATTGATAGGAATTTAAGATTAAGTTTAATGTCCAACTCAATAACTCCTAAATTTATTCTTTCATTTTGGACCATTTTCCTCCTTGCTCAACTTTTGAATTTCTGCCACAAAAAAAGCTCTATATTATTGACATAAATACTCATAATTTTTTTTTTCAGAAAACAGATCTTTTTCTGCTGGAATATGCATATTTCCGTCTAGTTCAGCATTTTTATTAAGAAAATGTATATAATTATCAATTCTAAAATGACACAAATTGTACAAATCATCCCTATACATTACCATTAATAGCTACAAAGATAATATTTGTATCAGCATGTCGTTTTTCTTATGAACATTATGTAAGACACTTTACCAGACTCACTCTTTGCCTTCAAAGTGTTACTCTCACACTTCCCACTCCCAACTCTGAGTCATATTCATTTTTATACTAATCTTTTTAACTATGAAGTAATTTATTTGAACTGACATTCAGGTACTTTATGTGAAGTTATGTATATAGTTTTAAATTAAAGAAAATAAAATCAACCGAAAATAGTACTCTCATTCTAGACTTCAAAAATTTACGTAACTGACTACACTGGATTTTTATTTAATTTGTATTCTCAGCTGTTCTGAAAATTTATGCCAGCTATACTCTGAAATAACACTGGAGATTCATGCTTTTGAAGGCTGTAATGGAACTGGAATTGTCAACTGGGAGGAGAATCCTAATTCTTATGGTAGTGAGCTGGAGTTTTTAATCTCTCTCTCACTGAGTAAAGCAACTAGAATCAATACTGGCTAGCTGGCATCCCAAGGTGTCTTCCTAGGGTTAGATTCAGGATATGTCCACTACTGCCTTGCATCCAAAGTCACCGACATTGTTCAACTGTGGCCATAATGTACAATAACAAAATTATCAAATTTGGAAGTGTTCTTTGTGGACTAAATGAAATGATTTCTGAATATCTGATCCCATTAATTAATACTTTACAAAACTCTTTTTTTTTTATTATACTTTAAGTTCTAGGGTACATGTGCATAACGTGCAGGTTTGTTACATATGTATACTTATGCCATGTTGGTGTGCTGCACCCATCAACTCGTCAGCACCCATCAATTCATCATTTATATCAT
>NW_016828779.1:0-4985 GCF_001698545.2 Rhinopithecus bieti | reverse complement strand
CTGAGCAGTGGTTTGTAGTTCTCCTTGAAGAGGTCCTTTACATCCCTTGTAAGCTGGATTCCTAGGTATTTTATTCTCTTTGAAGCAATTGTGAATGGAAGTTCATTCCTGATTTGGCTCTCTGCTTGTCTGTTACTGGTGTATAAGAATGCTTGTGATTTTTGCACATTAATTTTGTATCCTGAGACTTTGCTGAAGTTGCTTATCAGCTTAAGGAGATTTTGGGCTGAGACAATGGGGTTTTCTAAATATACAATCATGTCATCTGCAAACGGGGACAATTTGACTTCTTTTCCTAACTGGATACCCTTTACTTCTTTCTCTTGCCTGATTGCCCTAGCCAGAACTTCCAAGACTTTGTTGAATAAGAGTGGTGAGAGAGGGCATCCCTGTCTTGTGCCAGTTTTCAAAGGGAATTTTTCCAGTTTTTGCCCATTCAGAATGATATTAGCTGTGGGTTTGTCATAAATAGCTCTTGAAATGAAAAAAATATATATTTTCTTTATGAAGACAGATTAAATTATCAAATTGTTTGTTTGGAAGCAAATCAGGTTAGACAACAGATACTCCTTAGCTGGGTGTAAGCAGAGTGAGGGAAAAGATTGCTGTTTTCATCTTGATGGCAGCTGCAGAGCACTATGAGGCATGTTTCTATTTACGTAAAGATTAGTTACTCTAGAAGTTTGCCACTGGAAATACAAGAGTGAGAAATCAAAGAAACTCATAAGTCTTTTAAGTGCCAGCTATCAGGGCAAATGGAAGACAAAGTTTCTAGACCTTCTGAAACTTGATAAAAACTTACTTAGAGTATTATGTTTTGTGAAGGAAAACACAGTGTGCAGCAGACAATCCAAGCTTTTGAAAATGAGAAATGAAGGAATATTATGCTAAGTGTCATTCTACAAGAGAAGATGAATCTTTACGTTTATGTCAAATAAGGGTGATATTTGAGCTGCAAAGTGTGCAGTAATGCTGATGCTTTGAAAACTCTGCTGTTTAATTAAAATTGAGTAATAGATATGGATTGGTGGTTTGGTTAAAGGAATAAGCAACACGTTACTTTTCTACCTTTATTGTGTAAACTCAATAACTTTTTTAAGTATTTAGTTTTCGTTTTTATAAAATGCCAGTACATAATTCTTGAAAAAAGTCTCTCATCAGCAGCATCATCATTGTATGAAGCATCTATGAATGCTTCTCTTGATGCCCAGTGACAAGGACTGTACAACTCCTGTTCTGAAAGTCACAGATATGTTGTACGGGTACTCACAAGTGCAATAGAAAGCTATGTTCATGGGGATTGGTATTTGAAAAAGGAAACGATTCAGCTAAGAAAAAAAGTAAACAAATATCTATGTGTTAAGTAATAGATGCATTTGATGTTGTAGAGCATAAACAGAATATCCAAAGCAGAGTCTGGAATAGAAAGCCAGCAAGAGAGTGGTGAACTTGCTGAACACATAATTTCTGCTGTCCTGGAGTTTGAGTTCTAATGGTTTGTGAAAGTGAAACGCTCAGACTCGCTCTGGGGAGGGTCACACAGGTGAAGTGGAAACTTTCTGATAGATGGACCTGGTAAAATCGTGTTTTACCTATAGAGATTAATTAAAAAATGCAACCTAATAAAAGAGAGGCAGAAAGAGAAACTGAGTGAAAAAAGAGGGTATGTAAGATACATACATGTGAGAAATTATGCAAAGTGTAGTTTAACATAGATGTAGAGAGTGGAATGATAGGCAATGGAAACTCAGAGGAGAAAGAACAGGAGGGGGTACATCATGAGGAATTATTTAATGGATACAATATATTGTATATGTTTCAGATGATACACCCCCTAAAGCCTTGACTTGACCACTATGAGATCTATACATGTAACAAAATTGTACTTTTACCCTATAGATTTAGAGATTTTTTTTAAATTAAGAAATCAAGTATAAAGTCATGAAGAAAATGCATAATCGATGAAGCAGGATTTCAAAAAATATCACAAAACAAGACATGACCAAAGATGCCTGACTTTCCACAGAGCCCCTTTCTACCAACCTCTGCTGAGACTCTTTCAAGAGACCATTCATTGAATCTTATTGAATCTGCTTACATTTGTATGACACTCACATATCATGTCAATATTTGGATAAATTTGTATTTATTTAGCCCTTTGTCTTGTTCATTTTTGGAAACTCACAGAACCTGTCTCAGTGAAGTATATATAAGATTTCAATGTATGTGTTTTGGATTGAATAATTTGATTGTATATTTATATTCAAAATAGCAAAATGAATATTTTGTTTCTCTTAGATTTTGTCAAATGTATTCCACTTTCTTAGATTACATACTTTAATTTCTTATCTTTGGGGCTTTCAAAAATATTTTGTGAAGAAAAGAGCAGGGAGAATTTATTAAATAAAACAAATGATGAAATAAGAATGTATCTTATAAACTTTCAAGGGTTTTTCTATCAAAGAGATGTCACATCATCCAGCACTTCTAGTTTAATGACTACAAAGAGACATCATAAATTTAGTTTACTTAAACATCATTCTGTGACTTTATTTGTGTGTGATTTCTTGGAGAAGTGAGCTCATGAATAAACTTCCTTGGTATTGATTGCCATGGATGATTTCAAAGGTTAAGAAAGGGGCAGGGGAAACAGAAGTGTACTTGGCTGAAGGCCTTTGTGAAAAATAAGGCTGCCTCTTGAGTGGTCAAGAAATATCACAAGCAGAGAAAAATGACAGAAATTTATGTAGGCTGATTGCAAGTCACACTGACCTAAGGAGAGTCCTGAGATGAAATGAACTATTTTCCTCTATGTCTTGGACAGCTTAACCGTATGTCACTGTGACCCAGCCAGTTTCCCTGGATACAGCCAATGCCCATGTGTAGAGGGCTGAAAAGACAACTAAATCTACATTTATGCTCTTGTTCACACACAAAAAATTGCAACCTAAATTTTAAAAGCAGGATTAACTTGTGCATGTTTTTAAAATATGCTGTAACACTTTCATGGCAGAAAACACAATTACCTTTGCACCAGCCTAATAGTTAACTGTTAAATCTAATGAATAATACCATTTCTACCAAGTAGTTAGAATGTTTCCTTTTATCACTCTGTCCTCAGTTCTTAACTCTTCCTCCTTCCTTGAATAGAAATCTGTTTTCTTCCTCTCAAATCCTACTGACGTTCAATGCCTTAGTCCTCATCATCTTTATGATTTTTCCCCCATTGGTTCCTCTTACTCCAGGCTCTCCCCATCCTGCCACCAAAGTTACCAATCCCTTCCCTATCTCTTCCACCAGGGTTGCCTTCTATTACACACATCTGATTGTATCTCCTCATAAATAATGACTTCTAATAACTCTATCTTGATAATTGGATAAAATTAACTTTGCTTGGCATAATATACAAAGCCCTTCTAAATATGAGCCTATACTTCCTCTCCAACCTCATCTTTATCCACCTTTCCTCTATCACAATTCCAAACTGGACTTCTATATACATGTCATGACACGTGATATTCTAAACACACCTGCACTTTTTTTAACCAATATTGTTGGCTATTTGTTGTTACCTAGAATTGCTTCCACCACCTTCTCTCATTTTTCCACTTGGAAGCCCTCCATGACTGCCCCACACAGAATTAGTTTCACATTCTTTTTCTGCACCCATAGTATTTTGTATATAACAATATTGGTTTATAGTAATTTAGTTGCTTTACAGTTATCTCTTTACTTATCTTTTATCTCTACTAGATAGTGTTTTCCACAATAACAGGGCTATCTTAGTCATGTTTGAGTTCTTGGTCCCCAACATAATAGATGATCAAATGTCAATGAGTTGAAATTTGATTTTTTTTTTGAGATGTAACTATTCTATTTCTCAAATACAATATCTGTATCAAAGTTTTCCTTAATTATATTTTACAAAAGAATTATCTGTTACTTTAAATCTACCCTCCAAAGTCACACTAACAGTTTAGTGGAAACTTTAAAAGCACCTTCATTATCCCTTTTGTGACAATCTCAGGAAAGTAGGTCTTGACCATTAATGGGCTCTGCAATGCAGGAAGGAAAGTTTGGTCTCAGCAATAATGTACGAAATACCTTAAAAATTCTAAATTTCAAGTGGAGGGAAGGACTTGCCTCTGGATGTTCAAAAGGTTTTTTTGTGGATCTGCAACACTGGTGTCATCTCAAAGTTTGCAAGATACACAAAGGCCCCCACCTCAGACTTTCCAAATCAGTTTTACTCCCCAACTAATTCAGATGCATATTAAAGCTTGAGAAAACACTGCTCTGGGAGAGATCAGTGTATGTGTATGTGTGTATGTATAAACATTTATTAATATCCTAAAGTAATATTCTGAGAAACACCCTTTGGGATATGCTTGCCTAGCTCATACTTTATAGGTTAGTATCGTTCCTTTTTTCTCTTCACCAGAAAACCTATTTAATTCATTTTATGTATTTCATTTAGCTTTGATATTTGACCTTTATTCCAATTTGTCCATCTCATCCCTGACCTAGGAACCAAGTAAGAAGCCACTGAAATATATAGTTTCAGGAAAGTTTTAAGCATTTACTTGCCCAATTTCATCAAGGCTCTGTATTTATAACCTTCGCTATCAGGTCTCCAATTTTCTGGCTTCGTAGTATGGTTTTCAAAGTGAATCTGAATTCGTATTTTGATGTCCATTATATCTTACCAGTTTCTCAGTTCACAAATCTGAATGATTTCTTCATTTTCATAGTAACAGTGGCTCGGCGAAACAGACAATCCTTCTTCTGTCCCAGCAAAAACAAAAAAAGTCATTGATAAGCTTAGTCTCCTACTCAACACCCTTCTCTCAAGACAAGTGGAATTGCAATGTTTAAAAAGCTATTTCCATTTAAACTGTATATTATGTTTTAACTAAATAAATAGCTCTGCACAAGGTAAGATGTGAAAATTTCTAATGTTACACTGCGTCAATTTTCTTTTTATT
>NW_016828778.1:0-2096 GCF_001698545.2 Rhinopithecus bieti | reverse complement strand
CGCCCACCTCGGCCTCCCAAAGTGCTGGGATTACAGGCGTGAGCCACCGCCCTCGGCTGGGATTTCTTTTTTGATTGTACTCCACTTGCTGTAATACCAGAGGATGCAGAGATTCTAGGTATCTTACCTAGAATCTTCAGATAAGGTCTGGCCTCTACCTAGATTTATAAAAAAGGGACTGACTTTGAATTGAGAATATACAGAAAACTAACAAAAGGCATTTTCTGCATTGTGAGATATCAGCATAGACATCTTACAGCCCCCATTTGGGAGTGTGGCTCTTTGAGATTTTTCACATCTTCATTGACCTTCTACAGTTACGTGAGAGTCTCCAGGAGGAAATAGAATCTGATGGCATAATCTGTAAGTGTAAATAAGCATCTTAGGAGTGAGAGATCAAGGCCACAAAGTATCCAGAGCCATGACCACAACTACATTTACCTGTAAAATGTGATACTGGAGTAGAGTATTTTCATTCTTTCCTTTATCCAAGAGCTAGCAAATCAGAACAAGTGATCCAGGTTCTGGAGTTCCACCTGGGTAGTTCTATTTTCTGTTTAGAATCAGCCTGAGTCTCTCCAGCCTGGCTTATCATTGGGCCATCAATCCAGGGTCACTGGGAATTCTCTCACAATCACCTAGGTGTCTTTGAGGCATTTGAGGATGTCCATAGCACAATTGTGTCAGACTCAGAAGGATAGTTAATTCTGTTTCTCTCTTAGTGTAAGAGAAATTTAGTCATCCTGTGTTTGTTCCTCTCCTCATACAAGAAATGTCTTTGGTTGGTACACAGATGAGAGTTTCTCCAGTTTCCTGGTACTTGGAAGATAAACAGGGAGGAGAAATCTGGAGACCCAAATAGATAATGGAGTTGCTTACATTTCATATCACCATTAAAAAAATAAAAGCAGTCATGGTTCCTACAACCCAGAAACTTTTTGTCTAGACTAGCAACTGGATAAATAATTAAATTATGCATCATATCGTTGGTAAAATAAATGGATGTGTCCAAAATGTTGGGCTTTATTTAGGCCACTTTCTTCATATTGTTGTGACTTCTGATGTCTATTCCTGAAGGGATATTCATGAACAGAAGAATTGTTATTATAATTAATTTCTTTTTTTTTCTTTTCTTTACTTTTTTTTTTTTTTTTTTTTTTTTTTTTTTTGAGACGGAATCTCGCTCTGTCCCCCAGGCTGGAGTGCAACGGCGCTATCTCGGCTAACTGGAAACCCACCTTCTGGGTTCATGGAATTCTCCTGCCTCAGCCTCCCAAGTAGGTGGAACTGCAAGTGCTTGCCTCCAGGCCCAACTAATTTTTGTATTTTCAGTAGAGACTTGGTTTCACCATGTTAGCCAGGATGGTCTCAATCTCCTTACCTCATTATCTGCCCGCATCGGTCTGCCAAAGTGGCAGGATTACAGGCGTGAGACACCACGCCCGGCCACATATTTATTTTCTAATATAATTACCCTAGAAAGTCTGGGTGTGGTGGCTCATGCCTGTAATCCTAGCACTTTGGGAGGCCAAGGCGGGTGGATCACAAGGTCGGGAGTTCGTGACCAGCCTGGTCAGTATGGTGAAACCCCATCTCTACTAAAAATACAAAAATTAGCAGGGCATGGTGGTGCGTGCCTGTAATTTCAGCTACTTGGGAGGTTGAGGCAGAAGAACTGCTTGAACCCGGGAGGCGGAGGTTGCAGTGAGCTGAGATCATGCCACTGCACTCCAGCCTGGGTGACAGAGTTAATGATTCACTTGGAATAGCTTTCTGAAAGATTTTTTTTTCACTATAGAGTTAATTATTTTTCCCTTCATTATTAAGTATCTTTATGCAGTTTATGTGCACAAAACATCACATTTAATCTGGCAGCTGTCCTTTTTTATTTTTTTAGTACATATTTTTATTGAAATATGAAGGCTCTTATCTTTGTTTACAGGCCAGAAAAACTGGGAAAAACACAGGCTCTTCCACTTACTAGTTGTTTGACAAAATATCCTTCTTGGGCCAAAAGCATTGGCATTATTGATGAGCTAGTTAGAAATTCAAAAAATCAGACTTTATTCCAGATCTTATGGAAAAAAAGCCTGCAT
>NW_016828777.1:0-932 GCF_001698545.2 Rhinopithecus bieti | reverse complement strand
TATCGATAGTGGTTGGCTGTCCCACTGTGCCCTCAAGAACATGCTGATTAAAGTCTCTTTCCTTACACTTCAGTAATAACTTGGATTCAAAGCAGAACCCAATGAATGCGCCTGATTTGTACCCCATATTTACCCTTGGAGCACTGAGAAAGCCTTCAGTAAAGATAATCATATTTCCCAAAACTACTTTTTCAGTACCCAGAAGAAAGTAAAAGTTGCTTCAAATTAACTCTCGTTTCTTTTACGAAGAGTAAATGAATGCTTTTTAGTGATTGTATAAAATGTTTCAACTCAGCATTAACACAGTGAATTTTATATGCTTATTTGTTCTATGTCAGTGTTAGTTGTATTTTCATAATACTGAACCACTAAGCCAAATCTGCAACAAACTAATTGGATACCTAATAGTACCTATGTACTATTTTATCGGAAACTGAGTTAGAGAAAAAAGCCCCAATACACAAACTGTTTTAATAACATCCACACGTTGTTTCCACATTCTGTGAAACAAAAGTATTGGTGCCTAAATAGAATGTATCTGTTTGGTAGATATACGCTATCTTTTTCATGGTTATTTCTTGGAAAGTATAGGGGAATGTTGAATGGATATCTATTCATTAAAATAAAGAGAAATTGAGCTATTATTAAACAAAATATATAATTGATAGAGTTTTCCACTCATATAATCTAGTTTCAGATTTGAGATATTTAGATTGCAAAGAGCATATAAAAAGTAAAGATCTGAACATTTCATGGCATTGTGTCAAATGTTTACCTATAAGAATTATTATAAAGAAGGAAACAATAGCACACTGAAAATTTCAGTTATTCTTTCTTGCTAAATTACGTTTAATTTGATCAGAATAAGACAAATTAAGTCAATTATATTCATATGCCTTTTTTAATACTTAGTAAGGCTGCTTTAAATAGGG
>NW_016828776.1:1451378-1453757 GCF_001698545.2 Rhinopithecus bieti | reverse complement strand
ATATAGTATTTGTTATAGTGTGATGACATACTATATTATTCAGTTATATTCAATCTTGACTGCCAAGCAAAATATATTTGCCTAATCTGAAATTATGGATTTTTGTTTACTTTTCTCTTCAAATAATTTGGATTTAAGCTAGCATTTATAACTAAAAAAGTCTGATAGATGATCAGATAAAGACTAAGAAAAAATTCACATGCTGTAAGTTAAAATATGAATTGATGGAAGAAAAACCACTACTCTGTAATGAGTTGAGGTGATAAAATAACGTTCATTAGGATTTCATGGAAAAGTGAAGTAATACTACTTTATGTTACTCAGATAAACTGAAAATATTTCACAAGCAATGTTTTAACTTTTAAAAAATGTAAAAATAAACTTTTGGCCAATGTCATAGATCCCCAAAGACAAATTTTTAGAAGTTTAAGTGCCAAAGATATTTAAGAGCTGGAATGAATAGCATTGTTACTGTCTTTCAAGTCGTGATAACAACCTACGTAATAAGCCCTGAATTTTCAATCATTTTAATGGATTTGCTTGTTATTGATTATGTTGACCATTGCCAAGGAAACCTCAGCAAATAAATTTTTTAAATGTACTTAATCATTCATTCACTAGAAAACAAGATCTAGCAATTACATACTAAATATTGGTCAAAGTAAGTGAAAAGTTAAATTGTAGAATCTTTTTCTATTTTTTGTTTCTTTTTTTTTTTTTAAGACAGAGTCTCCCTAGGTGACCCAGGCTGGAGTGCAGTGGCCAAGCATAGCTCACTGCAGCCTCAAAAGTCCTGAGTTCAAGTCATCATCCCACCTCAGCCTTCCAAGTAGCTGGATTACAGGCGTGCACCACCACAAGAGGCTTAAATCATAATCTTCAGAATCACATTGTCTACTGAAATAATATGCTCTTAAATCTTAATCTGCTTTCTTTGCAATAATAAACAAAAAACTGTTAGATGTACTATAAATACTTTTAAATTAAAATATTATTTCACTTTTTGAACAGCCAGGCTTATTTTCTCAACATTTTCTAACATAGATCATCAAAATAGCACCTTTTCATCATACCTTGACCATCTTATTTTGTTTCTTTTCATGGATATATTTGTAGTGAATATTTCTAAGTATTTATAATGTGCAATATTTTGTTAAGAAAATGGATGCATGCTCAGTGTAGAGAAATTAGTAAACAGTGAAGTATAAATAAGCATTAAATATTCAGATTTCCACTACAAATAAATGATCTCTGTTAATATTTTGGCATACCTTCTGATCTTGTTTGGCTGCATCCACACACAAATCTCATCTTGAATTCCCACCTATTGTGAGAGGGACCTGGTGGGAGATGATTGAATCACTGAAGTGGGTCTTTCCCATGCTGTTCTTGTGATAGTGAGTAAGTCTCACAAGATCTGATGGTTTTGTAAGGGGGAGTTTCACTGTACAAGCTCTCTCTTTTCCAGATGCTGTCCATGGAAAACGTGACTTGCTCCTCCTTGCCTTCCACCATGATTGTGAGGCCTCCTCAGCCACATGGAACTGTAAGTCCACTAAACCTCTTTCTCTTGTAAATTGTGCAGTCTCAGGTATGTCTTTATCATCAGCACGGAAATGAACTAATACACCTTCTTTGAGACACAGATTTAGATATAAGCATGGGTCTGGGTATGAATATAGGTCAATAGGTAAATAGATATGTCTGAAGCAGGAAGTAAGGATATTCTTGCATGCCTCAGAACCTATAACCAATGGCTACAAAAAAGCATTTTAGAAAAATTCTAGGATGCTGAAGAGTAATATGTGAGTTTATGTAGGATATATGAGTCATGGTAATTGTAATTATTTCCCAGCACCTTCTACTCCAAGTGTGGGCCACAGGCCGGTGTCATCAGCATTACCTAAGAGCTTGTCAGAGATGCAGAACGTCAGGTCTCATTTCTTGCATATGAATCAGAAACTGTAATTTAACAATATTCTACTGATTTACACACACATTAAAATTTGAGAAGCACAGGCTGGGCACGGTGGCTCATGCCTGTAATCCCAACACTTTGGGAGACTGATCACAAGGCAGATCACAAGGTCAGGAGTTCGAGACTAGCCTGACCAATACGGCGAAACTCCATCTCTACTAAAAATACAAAAATTAGCTGGGTCAGAAATACAAACAACCATCAGAGAATACTATAAACACCTCTACGCAAATCAACTAGAAAATCTAGAAGAAATGGATAATTTCCTGGACACTTACACTCTCCCAAGACTAAACCAGGAAGAAGTTGAATCCCTGAATAGACCAATAGCAGGCTCTGAAATTGAGGCAACAATTAATAGCCTACCCACCAAAAAAAGTCCAGGACCAGATGGATTCACA
>NW_016828776.1:1445908-1447320 GCF_001698545.2 Rhinopithecus bieti | reverse complement strand
CTCTGTCTTGCTCTCTTTCTTTCTCTCTCTGTCTCTCTCTCTTTCTCCCTCTGTCTCTCTATCTCTATCTCTCTCTTCATCTCCCTCTTTCCCACAAGCATTTGAGAGTAAGTTGATACAAATCTGTCCCTTAGCCACGGAATAAATATTTGGTGTGTTTTTCCCCAAAGCAAAGATATGACCACATGAACACAATTATGAAAATCAGGGAATTAACACGGGCATACTGCTATTATCTATTGTGCACTCCATATTTCAGTGTAGCCAACTGTGCTACCAATATTCTTTAGAGGTTCCCACTGCCATCTCCTACCTCCTCACCCCAGAATCCATTTCAGGGTTCACATCACATTTGTTGTTATTCAGTCACCTTTAGTCTGGAACAGCTTCACATTGTTATTCTTGTTCTTGACAATTTTTGTTTGGTTAGTTTTTGTTTCAAATTTTTGTGGGCACATAGTAGGTGTATATATTTATGGGGTACATGAGATGTTTTGATACAGACATGCAATGTGAAATAAGCACAGCATGGGGAACGGACATTTCATGTTAGTGATATTTATTACAAAATAACTCTTCAAATAATATTGCTTCTTTTGAGAGAAAGCACATAAGCATGTCCATTTCTTCCTATCTTTAAAACATCGAATATTAATGTTCTTTTTCAGCTTTCTCATCTGATAAACACAATATACATTTTGTTTTCTTTAGATATTCATTTCCTAGATTACAAGTGAAGTTGAATATTTTTTCATATATATGTAACCAATTTTTTCTTTTCACATTAATTATTATTTCATGTCTTTTGCTTATTCTTCTATTTGAGACTTTGTCTTTTTAATTGATTTATAAATATATTTCAATTTTTGTATAATAAAGATTCTACCCTTTTGCTGACAAATATTTTTCCCTAGGTCATTCATGGTGCTTGATAAAGAGAAGCTTTTCATTTGTATGTAGTAATACATAATCAATATTCCTTACTGATGCTTTTGCCTTTGGAATTGGGCTTGACAAAACCTTTCCTACTCATATCAATATCCTTCTAAATTTTCATCTAATTATTTTATTACATTTTACTTTTGAGCATTATAAAGTATATTTTTGTATCTAACTTACATTTTCAAAAAATGTAATTAATTATTCCCACTGATTTGGAATGTCAACTTTAAACTATATTAATCATACTAAATACTGACCAAAATAAATTTGCATCCCAATTCAATATTTTAGAAGTCACAGGAATAATAGAACTTTATACCAGAAGAAATCACAGGATATAATTTATTAATGAAGATAAAGGAAAACATGTGTTTGATGATTCAAAACAGAAAATAATTTTCCTTTTTAAAAAGGAATTTAAAATTGTGTTTTGTTGTTGTTTTGTTTGGGGCCTGACATTTTAAGCTGGG
>NW_016828776.1:1440921-1444810 GCF_001698545.2 Rhinopithecus bieti | reverse complement strand
AAGATCATAAATATCTCTGTTTTAACATAAATGATACTCACTATTTTAACTATCAGCAGGCAAATAATTAAATTTGGAGTTTTGTTTATCTTTGTTTTGTTTTAGTTTTGATGTTCGAGTGAACATCTGGTTGAACTCTCGGTCTAAAAATCTGATTGAAAGAGAAAAAGCTATTTAGATATTTGATGAATCTGCATAATCAGTTTCCAGTTAATCTATTAGGTTGACGCAAACATAATTGTGGTTTTTGTCATTAAAAGTAATGACAGGCCAGGTGCAGTAGCTCACACCTGTAATCCCAACACTTTGGGAGACTGAGGCAGGTGATCACCTGAGGTCAGAAGTTCAAGACCAGCCTGGCCAACATGGTGAAATCCCGTCTCTCCTAAAAATACAAAAAATTAGTCAGGCATGGTGGCAGGCACCTGTAATCCCAGCTACTTGGGAGTCTGAGGCAAGAGAATTGTTTGAACCCGGGAGGCAGAGGTTGTGGTGAGCCAAGTTTGTGCCATTGCACTCCAGCCTGGGCAACAAGAGCAAAACTCCATCTCAAAAAAAAAAAAAAAAAAAAAAAAGTAATGACAAAAGCCACAATTATGTTTGCACCTACTTAATAGGTGAGGCAACTTTTTTTTTTGAATAAGGACAAGAAGACTGCACATAGTATAGAGGATAGAGGTGAGGAGCTAAAGTCCTGGTGCACTGTGAGGGATATAAATGGAAGGGGTAATAATGTTTCCCATTAACAACCTGAAACATAGGGATTGTGCCAAAAAATACCCTCCCCTATCTTCTGTTTCTACCATTAGTGGCATTCACACCATCTCCTCCTAACAAGCAATGTGAGATCCTTTTCTTCTAGAAGTCTCAGATGTCTTCATAAAACCATAAGGAAAGGCTGTGGCTGATTGTTTAACCAAAAGTGTGATTGTAAGAGTTTGAAACAGTCATTAACACAAGGTTAAATAGTCTAAGTATGCAAGTTTTGCAGCTGACCTTAATATTTGATGCAATGCTTTACATTATTACCACATGACATAGGTGATATGGTAGAGTGTTTCTGTGAAAGTCATGGCAGGGTTATATTGTTTCACTGGTAGAATCATAAAGTTTGGGCTTTTTAGCACTGCATTTACTGTAATTAAGCTAAGTAAGAAATATATAGCTTAAAACAAGTAAGGTTTTTGTATTAGTCCATTTTCACACTGCTGATAAAGACTTACATGAGACTGGGTAATTTACAAAAGAAAGAAGTTTAATAATCTATAGTTCCACATGGCTGGGGAGGCCTCACAATCATGGTGGAAGGCAAGGAGGAGCAAGTCACAACTTACATGGATAGCAGCAGGCAAAGAGAAATATTGGGCAGGGAAACTCCTCCTTATAACACTGTCAGAGAGATTTTGTTTATTCACAAGAGCAGGGAAACACCTGCCCCCATGATTCAATTACCCCCCACTGGGTAACTCCTACAACACATGGGAATTCAAGATGAGATTTGGGAGGGGACACAGCCAAACCATATCATTCTGCCCCTGGCCCCTCCCAAATCTCATGTCCTTAGATTTCAAAACCAATTATGCCTTCCCAACAGTCCCCCCAAAATCTTAACCCATTTCAGCATTAATTCAAAAGTCCATAGTCCAACGTCTCATCTTGAGACAAGGCAAATTCCTTCTGCCTATGAACCTGTAAATCCAAAAGCAAGCTAGATATTTCCTAGATACAATGAGGGTACAGGCATTGGATAAATGCATCCATTCTAGATGAGATAAATTGGCCAAAACAAAAGGGCTACAGGCCCCATGCAAGTCCAAAATCCAGTAGGGCACTCAAATCTTAAAGCTCTAAAATGATCTCCTTTGACTCCCATGTCTCACATCCAGGTCATACTGAAACAAGAGGTGGGTTTCCACGGTCTTTGGCAGCTGCACCCCTGTGGCTTTGCAGGGTACAGCCTCCCTCCCCGCTGCTTTAACGGGCTGGCATTGAGTGTCTGTAGCTTTTCCAGGTGCACAGTGCAAGCTGTCAGTGGATCTACTGTTCTGGGGTCTGGAGAATAGTGTCCCACTTCTCACAGCTCCACTAGGTGGTGCCCCAGTAGAGACACTGTGTGGGGGCTCCCACCCCACATTTCTCTTCCGAACTGCCCCAGTAGAGGTTTCCCATGAGAGTCCTGCCCCTGCAGCAAATTACTGCCTGAATATCCAGGCATTTCCATACATCCTCTGAAGTCTAGGCAGAGGTTTCTAAACCCCAGTTCTTTACTTCTGTGTACTTGCAGGCTCAACACCACGTGGAAGTTGCCAAGGCTTGGGGCTTGCACCCTCTGAAGCCATGACCCAAGATCTACATTGGTCCCTTTGGAGGGACCACGACTGGAGCTGCTGGGATGCAGGGCGCCAAGTGCCTAGGCTGCACACAGCGTGGAGACCCTGGGCCTGGCCCACGAAACCATTTTTTCTCCTAGAGCTCAGCTCCTATGATGGGAGGAGCTGCCTTGAAGACTTCCGACATGCCCTGGAGACACTTTCCCCATTGTCTGGGTGATTAACATTTGGCTCCTCATTACTTATGCAAATTTCTGCAGCCGGCTTGAAATTCTCCTCAGAAAATGGGTTTTTCTTTTCTATCACATTGTCAGGCTGCAAATTTTTCTGAACTTTTATACTTGGCTTCCTTTATAAAACTGAATGTCATTAACAGCACCCAAGTCACTTTTGAACGCTTTGCTGCTTATATATTTCTTCCACTAGATGCCCTAAATCATCTCTCTGAAGTTCAAACTTCCACAAATCTCTAGGGCAGGGGCAAAATGCTTTCTTTGCTAAAACATAACAAGTGTCATCTTTTATCTGGTTCCCAAGAAGTTCCTTATCTCCATTTGAGACCATGTCAGCCTGGACTTTATTGTCCCTATTGCTACTGAGCTTTTGATCAAAGCCATTCAACAAGTCTCTGGGAAGTTCCAAACTTACCCACAGTTTCCTGTCTTCTGAGCCCTCCAAACTGTTCCTACCTCTTACCCAGTTCCAAAGTCGCTTCCATATTTTCGGGTAACTTTTCAGCAATGTCCCACTCTAGTGGTAGCAATTTACTATATTAGTCCGTTTTCACGCTGCTGATGAAGACATACCCAAGACTGGGCAATTTACAAAAGAAAGAGGCTTAATGACTTACACTGCCACACGGCTGGGGAGGTCTCACAATCACAGCAGAAGGCAGGGAAGAGCAAGTCACATCTTACATAGATAGTGGCAGGTAAAGAGAGAGATTGGGCAGGGAAATACCCCCTTATAATACTGTCAGATATCATGAGACTTATTCATTATCACAAGAACAGCACAGGAAAGACCTGCTTCCATAATTCAATTACCTCTCACTGGGTCCCTCCCACAATACATGGAAATTCAAGATGAGATTTGGGTGGGGATACAGCCAAACCATATCAGTTTTGTACAGACCAAAGGAAACTATGGAGTTTAGTGAGATAGTGAGGTAACAGAAAAGTCTCCTCCAGCTCATTCTATCTCCCACTGAAAGACCCATATATCTCCTTTTTGTTAACACTCTGCATGTGAATGCTAAAAGGTGAATAATATGTTAGTGAAGAAAAAAGAGAAATGGAAAGAACTAACATTGGCTGAGCACCTGGTACAGGTCACACCAAGGAACCGGGAAGATCTGTAGAAGACCTCACAATAACCTGTAAAGGAGATGATGACACCATTCTTTTCTATGAGAGAGGAAAAGAAAATAAATCTCATCGTGAAGTAAAATAACTTATAAGTTACTATAAATTGTAAGTTTACACTACAGTTAGGTAGTAGATACGTGATTCAAACTCGGGTCTTTTTGTATTCTAAGTTTTATATATATTTTATATATA
>NW_016828776.1:1413784-1440684 GCF_001698545.2 Rhinopithecus bieti | reverse complement strand
ATAATTTATCAATTATTTGCCAAATTAGCAAATAAATGGAATTACTGGAATTAGCTACCTAGCAAAACCTAGCAAAAAAGGGTCATGGACAAAACTGATACATTTTGGTCACTACAGTATTTTAAAAATACAAAGAGAGAGGAAGCGAGAAAGCAGTGGGGTCACTATTGAGTATTGGAAGGAAAAAGAAATAGTCAAAGGAGCAAAAGATGTGAGAGATAAATGTCTCGATAACTTTGTCTATGTGTTGTCATAAGAACAATGAGATCACTTGGACTCGGGAAGGGGATCATCACACACTGGGGCCTATCATGGGGAGGAGGGAGGAGGGAGGGATTGCATTGGTGAGTTATACATGATATAAATGATGAATTGATGGGTGCTGACGAGATGGTGGGTGCAGCACACCAACATGGCATAAGTATACATATGTAACAAACCTGCACGTTATGCACATGTACCCTAGAACTTAAAGTATAATAATAAAAAAAAAAAAAAAAAGAAAATGTTGGCCATGAGCTAAATGAAACTGGAATAAAATAACATATATAAAAGCATCTAGCATCGAGCCTGTCAAATAGATGTTAGTTAAATATTACTTTTCTCCTCTGAGAAACTCTTTTCGTCTGACTCTAATGTCACTTTGTGCCCCGGTCCTGCACCTATATTGCTCGTTCTTTTTGCATTTGTATTTCCAGAAGGCAGTATTATGCAGAGGAAAACCAAGAGCTATGAAGTCCTACTCTGACTCTATGACGTACTGTGTGGTACTTACTGTGGCTGTGTGGCTTTGGACAAGTTATGTGACTGCTCTGAGTCTCAGACATGTTTTCTGATTTGATCTACATAGCCCAAATCTCCAATCATAAAGCAATGTATCTTCTGTTTACTCCCTTCCTTAACTTCTAGGGCAGTGGTATCCAATGTGACTTGCATCAGATTCACTTACAGAACCTTAAAAATACATATGTCTGTGCCCCACTCTAGATCAGCATTGTCTAATACAAATATGATGCCAGCTACGTATGTAACTTTAAATTTGCTAGTCCCCCCACATTGCTAAAGTGAAAACAAATAGGTTAAATTAATTTCAATGATATATTTTATTTAACCCAATACATTAAAAACATTATCTTTCAATGTACAAAAGTTATTATAAATAATATTTTATAATCTTCTTTTTGTACTCAGTCTTGTAAAACCATCTCAGTTCAGGCTAGCCACATCTGAAGTACTCAATAGTCGAAAACGGCCAGTGGTGCCCATACTGGACAGTGCAATCCTAGATCTCTGTCTTGTTCTGGCATTATTTTGGGGAAGTGACTACTGTTTCGAGCCTAGTGCAGTTGGGGAGACATATCATATTCCAAATCTCTGTCCTTTCAACCTTTCTAAAGAAGCTGTTATGAATCTCTCTCTTTAAAAAATGCTATTCTAATTTTATCTGGAATGCCAACGCATCTCAATTCAACTTTGATTCATACATACTATACAAATACTATGAGCACACTATGCAAATGAACAAAAGTCTATAATCCCGTAAAACAAAATACATGACTTTTGGTGTTTTTGTTGTTGCCTTACATGTCCATTTTCTTTCAAAATTATCTTTGTTGCAGGAATGAATAATTGAATTAAATGATTGTTGAATTCAACTATTGAAATGATTCCAAAATTCTAGTCCTGCAATGCTAAAAAAGATGTCCCCCAGTATATTCTGTTCTATGGAGTGGGAAGACTATATAACCTTTTATCAGCTTAATCACAAAGTTCATTTAAACAGAGCTCCCTGGGGACTGTAGGGTTTCACTCTTTATGGTGTACAATTATCTTTACCCAGTAAGTGCATGAAATAAACTACAGAATAAACTGGTTCTCAGTTCAAATTTTAAAAATCATGTTGTGAGAGATAAACATAGCATGTGAGCAAACATGGCTTGCTGCTCAATTGTTCAAAAATGTATCCACACAAACGATTGTTGGGGTAATTATTAGTGCTAAAAATATGTGAAGTTGCAGTGACTGTGCATTTGAAGTCTAGTATGTGTCATTTGTTTTATTCATGATAAACAGATCATTTAGATGGAAAAATCCCATCTGCTTAGATATATCTCTTATTATTTATGAGAACCATGTTTAGGAATGCAGGCAGCACATGTGCATAATTAATCCTGAAGAGAATTAGACATTGTTTGATTCACAGCTGAATGCAATTAGCATTAGGAAGTTTACATATGTTGGCAATAACACAGATTAGCAACTAAAGTGCTTGTTAAAAAATTTAACCTGAGGCTGCTGGAGCAGACCTCTCTTAATGATGCTTTAAATGTTGTTGATGAAGTAATAATCAATTTTGTTTTATAAATAGTAAATCAAGAATTTAGGTCTAATTAACAGTGCTACAGATCACTTCACTTACATATCAGATGTACTTGTGATATGTGCTATGAACTTTCTTTGAATCTTGTGTGCAAACAGTTGTTATGGAGCAGACATGATCCTTTCTAGAAAAAAAAAAAATACTATTTTCCAGCTAGAGAAGGGTGACTATCTACCTTTCAGACGGACTCATCTAGAGGTGTCTAGCATGAGAATTCTGTCTTTGTCTCTTTGCTGCTTTTAATTGTGGGAGAAACAATGTCCTCTCCTTCACAAGCAGAGCCATTAGCCAGCTTACAGACTGTGAAACAGAGTCATCTAATGGGGAGGGAGGAGAGAATGGAAATGACGAAAATGAGGCCAAAAGTAAAATTGAGCTGTAATTGTTTGCACTTCAACTTTGAGAAGTTCGCCATTAATTAAGACGTTTCTGCATCACTCACCACCAGACTGGCAAGAAGGAGGTAAGGCTGTGAGAGAGGCAGCCCTGGAGCCTTCCAGAAAGCAAGCAAGGCCTTTTAACAAACATCTCTAGTACACAACTGCAGCAGAATCATGGGGAGGCAGTGAGGCACACTCTCATGTGACATTACTCACATAGCCCTTATTTGTGGTTTTGACTTTTCCTGTGCCTCATTATAAATTAGCATTATACATTTTCAGAATCAATGGGAATAGAAATGCTGTTTATTCAGGAAACATTTACCACATTTTACAGAGTCTAAGTCTCACATTTATTTTTTCATACTTTAGCATCTCTGAAATGTAAGATGCAGTGATAACCATCTCAGAGTTCATTGGCAATATTTTTTCTTTAGTACGTAAATAATGGTAACAGCATCTTAGATCCAATTATTAGTCCATTATTATTAAATATTATATAATTCTTAAATACTAAGTTAAATAATATTACATATTATTAGATATTATGCAGTTATCATAAATGCCTCTTCTGTGCCAACCAGTGTGCTAGGGATGAGGAATAAATGAGAAGATGTGATATGATGTGAGAAACGTTATAATAAGGGTATATACAAACAGAATGCTTGCAATTGAAAACTGCAGAAACTTTATTAACTTGGGGCTCAACAGGTATGTGCACATGAGATTTTGTAACAGGCCTGTCCATTTACAAAGAGTCATCATTATAATGACTCTTGAGTGATAAGCAATGACAGCAGACAATTCCAGAATGGAAGCTCTATGTGGGCAGGAACTTTTTAACCATTTGTTCACCGCTGAGCTCTCAATACTGAGAACAGTGCTTGGCACATAGAAATCACTCAGTAACTCCCTGTCGAATGAAAGAAGTCGCCAGCCCAAGAGTAAGCAATCTGGCCTGCCCATCTGTTTACCTATACCCTGTAAGCAAAGATAGATTTTGCATTTCTAAATGGTTGGAAAAAAAATCAAGGGAAGAATAATATTTCATGACATAGTAAAATTACATAAAATTCAAATTCCCTTATCTATAAATTTTATTGGCACACATCCACATCTTTTCAATTGCATTTTGCCTGTGGCTGTTTTCTTGTTACAATATCAGAGTTGAGTAGTTATAAAAGGAGCCTTATGGTCCACAAATCCAAAAATAGCCAGATAGTAATGCCTGGCCATTTACAGAAAGTTTGGTGACCACTGGACTATGCTGTTGTCAGAGAGAGTGGCTATCACGAGATTGTGTTCAGCTCAGTTGTTCTCTGCCCTCACCAATTCTGTCACCATGGAATCCCCTCTTGCTCCTCATCCCACTGGACCCAGAAATTTGTACATCATCACTGGTAACATACAAGATGACAGGGAAGCAAATCCATTCCTAGGCCCCCCCAAAACTCCTTAAAATTGTCCCTTGACCCTCATAAAATTAAATTAATTTTGGCTCTCTTGGTAGAAATGCATAAGCTGAATTGTATATATTAAAGCTTAATGATAATACCTCCTGGTAATGATCAAATTTGGTACAACTTTAATCCATTTGGCTTCTATCCAAGAAGACCCATTAGAGAAAGAAAGTACCAGCTGACTTTCATTATAAAAATACTTTATGTGCTATGTGTTCCTGAGATGTGAACCTAGAGAGTGTTATGCTTTTAATTAAAGATTATCAGTTTGAAAAATCCCCTTCTCTTTCCCATCTGCTCTGTGCTAGTTGATTTCACTTGTCCACTAGGAGTTGAGTGACTACAAAAGAATCACAAAGTATTGGCAGATGGGCAGGGAGCCAGCACAGTCTGAGGGTGTCTGAGATCACAGCTGTGTTGCCAATGAATCAGCAGTTCACACACAGTTCCACTGGATCCTGGTACAGTCACTGACAGTACGTAAAATGCAGCCTTCAATGGGGAGGAATGTAGGCACTGATAGAGAAAGCCTATGCATTTATTTTAATGCTCTGAGTTCTCTTCCTGCCTTCTCATCAGCAGAACCTGCTAGAAACAGGAGTTAATTTTTCTGCTTACAAACGGAGGCAAAAACTATTCCATTATTATTGACTCACTAATCTCTAGGCACCATGAGGACAGGGGCCAATTCCATCTTTTTCATGGCTCTTTGTATCCCCATCATAGGGGGATATAGCATAGTGTAGTGCATAGCCAATACATCTTTCTTGACTAAAGAGATATCCCACACAGGCATTAGTATAGTTGGGTTTCCTTATAACTCTTTGTATCTGCAATTCTTTGCTATCTCCAATCTGTTGATATTATGGAGTCTTTCTTAATGCAGAGACAGATATAAATTTGTGGGAAAAAAAACTCCTTCAAAAGTAAATGGGAGGGGAAAGGGACAGTTGGTTAAAAAATAATAAGAATCCAAGATAATGTTACTCATTAGCCACTAACTTATCATCCATTATTATTCCAATATAAGTTAGTAAGATCAGCATTCTCTAAGAACATAGAGCTAAGAAAAAAAAAAAAAAAAAAAAAAAAAAAAAAAACAAGGATTGCAAAACCGTTAAAGATTTGAATCAATTATAAAAATATAGAGAATAGGGTAATGTCAACAGGCCAAATCTACAGTCCTTTATTGGGAAACTATTGAGTAAACAAAAGGCACTTGAAAGGAGATGCTAAAACTGAGGAAGAGAGCTTGTTTCGGAGAGTACTAAGTCCCCAGTATTCATTTCCCCCTTTCGTCTTTTCATTACTCACGTGTGTGCACGTGTGCGCACATGCACATACACACACATACACATACAGTTTTAGCAAAAACAATTCAACTTGCTAGATATTTTCTAGCTTTGTATTTTCTTTCTTTGTTGTTAAGTGTGACCATATGTCCAAATTCTGGCCAAGGTGAGGTAGGTAGAGATGATATTTGCAACTTCTAAATCATCCCCTTAAAGGAAGCTGCTTATCCTCCAGCACATTGTTCTCCTTCTTGTGTGCAAAAACAAGGGCCCAGTACTGGCAATCTGATGTATTAGTCTGCAAGGACTGCCATAACAAAATGCCACAGATTGGGTAGCTTAAACAACAAAACAACAGGAGTTTATTTTCTCACATTTCTAGAGGCTAGAAATCCAAAATCAAGGTGCCATCACATTTTGTTTCTTCTGGGACCTCTCCTGCTGGTTTGCTGGTTTTGCTGTCTTCACATGCCCTCTTCTCTACACATACAGAGAAGAGAGAGCTCTGTGTCTCTTCCTCTTCTTATAAGGCCACCAGTCCTATAGGATTAAGGCCTCACCCTCATGACCTCACTGAAACTTTACGACTTCCCTGTAGGCCCTGTCTCCAAATACATTTGCATTTGGGGTTAGGGCTTCAGTATATGAATGGGGGAAGGGATACAGTGACTGCCAGCTTCAAGGATGTTCCCTAAGGTGGTGGCAGAGTACTGCAATGGAAGACATTTGTCCTGGGTGATTGTCTGAATAGAGTCATATGACCTCTTTGGACTACCTACTCCTCTCTTGACTGTATGTGTCATTCACTGGATTTCTGGATGCATTTGTTACTGTAGCCATATCCTAACTAGCAAGGCTTAAAAGAGGAATTCCAAAATAAACTTTCTCTTACTTCACGACTCTGTTTGGGGCAATCTTTCTAAGAGAAAACAAAAAACTGAACAGGCCATCCATCCTCTTATCTGAATTTCTTCTTGAATGTGGTTTCAGTTTCTGTTTAATACTAATCTAAACGTATCCAAATAAGCAAATGCTTAAATATCACAGTCTCATCTTTCACATAATAGCTCTCTAATCTGTGTCAGCCAGATTAATTTTGGTCTTTGTATTAGTGCATTTTTACAATATAAAGTACTACCTAAGACTGGGTAATTTATAAAAGAAAAGTAGTTTAATTGACTCACAGTTCTGCATGGTTAGGAAGGTCTCAGGAAACCTACAATCATGGCAGAAGGTGAAGGGGAAGCAAGGCACGTATTACATAGCGTGAGAGAGAGAGACACAGAAGTAGGAAGCACCACGTCTTTATCAAACAACTAGATATCACGAGAACTCTATCAGAATAACAGCAAGGAGGAAGTCTGCCCCCATCACTCAATCACCTTCAATCAGACCACTCCCCCAGCACGTGGAAATTACAATTAAAGAGGAGATTTTGTTAAGGACACAGAGCCAAACCATATCAGTCATAATTTGTAATAGATGTGAAGATACCAAAGGTAAACATTTTTCAGATATTGGTATAATCATATTTCTACCAAATTCATGTTACCAACTAGAAAGACAATGCTCATTTTATAAAGTATGTACATTTATAAAAGTAGAATTTATGCATAAAATGTAAGCCTTAGATGTTACCTACTTCCTCAGAATACTTAGCAAATAGGGAGGTACTGGGTTCCTTTTTGGGGTAATGAAATGTTCTCAAATTAGATGATGGCAATAGTTGGGAAACTCAGAACATATTAAAAACCAATGAACTGAATAATTATTTTCTTTCCAACTTATTCTAAGTTCAGGGGTACACATGTAGGTTTGTTACATGGGTAAATTATGAATCACGGGGGTTTGGTATACAGATTTTTTCATCACCCAGGTAAGAAGCATAGTACCTGATAGTTATTTTTTGACCATCCCCCTCCTCCCAACTTCCACTCTCAAGTGGGACACTGTGTCTATTGTTTCTGTCTTTGCATCCATGTATAATCAATGTTTAGCTCCCGCTTATGAGTGAGAAAATGCCATATTCGGATTGATGTTCCTGCATTAATTCACTTAGGATAATGGCCTCCAGCTTTATCCATGTTGCTTCAAAGACATAATTTTGTTCTTTTAAATGACTGCATAGTATTCTGTGGTATATGTGCACCACATTTTCTTTATCCCGCCCACTGTTGATGGCATTTAGATTGGCTCCCTGTGTTTGCTATTGTGAAGAGTGCTGCAATGAACAAATACATGTGTGTGTTTTTATAATAGAATGACTTATATTTTGGGGGTTGTATACCCAGTAATGGGATTTCTGGGTCAAATAATAGTTCTGTGTTCAGTTCTTTAAGAAATCTCCAAACTGCTTTCCACAGTGGCTGAACTAATTTACATTCCCACCAGCAGTGTCTAAGTGTTCCCTTTTCTCTGCAAGCCAGCATCTGTTATTTTTTAACTTTTTAATAGTAGCCATTCTGAATGGTGTGGGATTGCAGTTTTGATTTGCATTTCTCTAATGGTTAGTGAGGCTGAGCATTTTTTATATGCTTGTTGGCCATATGTCTTCTTTTGAGAAGTGTCTTGAACTGTACACTTCAAATAGGTGAATTATATAGAATGCACATAGTATCTCAATAAGGCTTCTAAGAAAAATGTGGGGAAATTGGGAGGTACATGGTCAAATACATTGAGTAATCTTAAATACTATATCCACCCTTGGAAAATTTTTGAAGGCTATAAGATATCTGCCTTAAAAAATATAACTTTTAATATTTATGTAACTTGCTATAGTTGGAATATTTGTCCCTTCCAAAACACATGATGAAATTTAACCCCCAGTGTAGAAATATTGAAAGGGAGGGAGGGCATTTAAGAGGTAATAGAGTCATGAGGGCTATGCCACCATGAGTTAATGGATTAATGAGTTATCATGCAAGTGGCACTCTAAGAGGGGAAAGAGAGATGTGAGTATTCTTAGCCCCTTTGTCATGTGAGGCACTGCATCACCTTGGGACTCTGCAGAGTATCTCCACCAGCAAGAATTCTCTCACTAGATTCAGCCCCTTGACCTTGGACTTCTCAGCCTCCATAACTGTAAGAAGTTAAGTTCCTTTTTTAAATAAATTACCCAGTTGCAGGTATTCTGTTATAAGCAACAGAAAACAGACTATGACATAACTATATAGCATTGATTATTCAAGGTCTTCTTGAAGTTATTTAACCTTGAATCATGTTATTGCATAATATTTTGCAGCAGAGTTGTATTCCTAGCTGTAAATAATTGAATACTCTGAATTCCTGCTACCCTGGCTTAAACAGAAAGGGATATAAATGTTTCACACAACAAAGGCCAATGGTAGAAGGTTCTGGGCTGGCACAACCACTCAGTAAGACAATCACTGAGACTCTTTCCATCTTCTACTCTACTGTTCTCAGCATGTAGTATTTTGTCATTTGGTTTGGTGACCCAGGTACCTGTTTCCCTACTTTGCTCTCTAAGCATGAAGAAGAGATAAGTATTTTGCAGGAAATTCCACTTACGCTCCTTATACAGAGCTCTGTCATGTGGTCTCTCCTAACTGTGAAACAGACTGAGAAATCTAGAATTCAAGCTTTCCAGGCTGTATTCTATTAGAAGAAAACAGAGAAGATGATTGTTAATGGCTTTTGACTCTCTAATTCAGAATCTGTAAGCCACCGTTTTAACTATTTAATATATATGTGTTGTATGTGTGTGTATATGTATGTTTATATTTATATATGTATGTATAACTGTGTGTATATGTGTATCTTTCTCATTTCTGCCTCAATTCACTTAATACTTCTTAACATATATGTGTTGTATATATATATGTGTGTGTGTGTCCTTCTCTCTTACCCCTCAATTCACTCTACATGAAATGCACTTACTCTTTCCCACAGGACACAGTTCCCAGGTCACACCCATTAACCATGTCCATCCCGAAGTTCAGATTTCCATGTGATATGCAGACTTCAGCATTAATTAACTAATAACTAGCAAGCTATTTGCCTTCAATCAATCCCAAACAAGACTCCTTCAGGCGCAAATTCCCATCTTATTATCAGATTCAGTAATGATTAGTGCTGATTACCAGGTATGATGATACATATGCAAATTTTCATGGGGCAGTTTCTAATATACAAAGTGGACAGAATGCACAGTATATATGTATATACATGTGTGTTTATATACACACACACACATTTTTCCTACTAATTTTAAAATCTAATTTATATCAACTTGCTCCTCAGTTGTACAAGGTACCCCAAATCCAAACAAACAACAACAACAACAACAGCAACAAAACAAAATTAAAGCAGAAATTAGAGCTTGAAGGAAGAAAAGTTGAGTGAAAAACTTTCCAGTCTTAGAACTACATTTCGTGGATAAACATGTGTGAGGAACACTAAGAAAGCCAAGTCAGCCTTTGCTCTGGTATATAGTCATTCTGGCGAAGCCCAGTAGCTCTGCGTATTTGGAAGAGGCACCTTCTGGCCTGATGGGAGGACTAGAGTATGATGAAAACTAGAGCAACAGCCTGCCCAGTGTGGTACCTCCCAGAAGTTACCAGGTTAAAGAGGCAGTCTCAGGAAGAAAATAGATACTTGGTGATGGGGGTCTCAAACCTACGTAATCTATTTTTTGCCTCCATTTGGATGACTCATTCAGTGGACACACACACACACACACACACACATCCCTTGTTTTTGTTTGTTGTTTTCCTGGGGGGGTTGTATTAAAAATGGAGATGAATGTTATTACTTTCACTAAACCAATTGGTTTAATTGATCTCTTGTATAGTTATTCTGAATTTGATATCTCTGAATGAATGAAATTTTTATGTCTTTAGGGGAGATTCTTAGGATGATTTGTAGTAATTGTTATAATTCATGTCTTTTTACCTAGACATTCAGTTTGCCTTAACCTATATGTTGATTCTTTTTTAAAGTTCCCTGAAGTGTTGGTGAAAGTCAAGGTGGAGACATAAGTTTCATAATTTCTGTGGTTCACTTTATACTGAATTCCTCTTCTGTCTCGTCCAGCTATTCAGAACAATAGATTATTATTTTTCTTGATCTGTGGATGCAGTTAAACTTTTCTCTTGGCTAACTAATCCAGGTTTCTTTGTTTAAACTTCCCTATTTCTCAACCCTTTAACAGCTCTCACTAAGGTCCTCAGTTGATACAAATAGTCATTTTCACTTTTTTTCTCTGCACGATTATTTGAAATAGTATTTCTAAGAAAAAATTNCTGCAGCTCTCTCCCCAAGCCTCCCAGAGTGCCTGCAGCCAATCTCACACCCATCTACCCCTCCCACCTGCTCTCAAAAGATATCAAGAATTCTTCTCTGGAGAAAATTAAGACATTCAACAAAAAGATACATGGGCTCTGACATTCAAAGATATCCTCACATAAGTAGTCATGTTGAAAGTCTTTTCCAAATACCAAGAGATTTCAACCAGTTGTTTGCATGGTGTTTTTAAATTTGTAATTGCACCTTACTGTCAGTATGATGAACAGCTGAGGAACCCCCAATATTTAAAGTCTCTAATGTAAAATACAGAGCCCCACAAAATAGAGAATAAACTGGAAGAAAAAGACACTATATGGCACAAAGAAAACTCTATTTTTAAAATTATAAACATTATTATTATTATCTTGATTGATGAGGGAAGATATGTACGTATAAGAAATGGGGTATTACAAGAAGAAATAATCAAAGAGCAAGAAAGATTTATTAGAATTCAACATATAATTACTAGAAAAAAATATCAGAAGGTTTGGATGACAGTATCAAGGAAATGTCCCAGAAAATAGAAAAAAGTAAATGATGAAAAACAGTAGGAGAAGAAAAAAATAGAGAACAAATCAAAGAGATACAAAACCCAAAACTAAAGAATAAAATAGATGTTACAAAATTATCAATATCAATTTAAGAACGTTTCCTAGAGCTGAAGGACATTTTTCTCTAAATGGAAAGAGTCCACTGAAGGCTAAGCACAATGAAGAAAGACCCTCCAAGGCAGATTGTCATGAACTTTCAGGAAAACGGGGTTAAAATAAGATTCGATGAATCTTTTTAGAACTAGAAGTAAGTCATGGAGAAATGCTTAGAAGTAAGAATTGTATTGGAATACTTAAAAGCAACCGTGAGTTCCAGAAGAATATGACTCAGTGCCTAGAAATTGTATTATAAAGTGATTTCCAAATTATCAATCATATATGAGGGTAGCATAGAGACATATGTGGATATTCAATGTCTAAAATAGATCAATATGTCTCCTGCGCACTCTTTCTTAGGAAGATAATAGATAATATGCTTTGGGAATACCTGAGAAAAAAGCAAAGAGGAAGATTCAAGAATCAAGGGTTCGAATACAAGATGCCAACAAAGGTAGGGACCAATACAGCCAACTGTGCACCACCAAAACAGAGCATAGATCACAGGAAGAGATGGAGGTCTGGTGGAGGGAGAAGGCAGAAGTTGCTTAGGATTATGTTTCAAAACTTAGAAAAAAAAATCTGATCAACATATTTGGAAAATTTATTTTAATAAATTTATTTTGAAAAATACAGAAAACATAAAAAAAATACTTCTAAAAAAAAGCAAACAACTGATGCAACATTAAATCTAGAAACAAACAAAAGGCATTTTTGGAAAGGAACTATAATTATAATTTATCCTTTGACCCCAAAGTGAAAAATGTTTATGTAATAGTATTTACGTAAACACTCACTATTACCTTAACCAAAAATGTATAATTTAATTATAATGACAGAGTGGGAGAGAGGATGTAGGTGAGGAGTATTAGAGAGAGGTTAATCCTATACTTCAAAAGCAAAAAGTAAATATATTACTTATATGAGGTGAAATAGAAATCAAGAAAAATCAAATAAATACACATATCTGATATGGTTGCGATTTGTGTCCCCATCCAAATCTCAGGTTGACTTGTAATCCCCAATGTTGGAGGTAGGGTCTTGTGGGAGGTGACTGGATCATGGGGATGAATTTCTCATGATTTGTTTTTACCTCATGAAATTCTCATGAATTTCTCATGAAAGACTTTGTTATTCAAATTTTTTTCCTTGTTTTTGGTTCCCCCCCCTCTTTTTTTTTTTTTTTTTTTTGTTGTTGTTGTTGTTGTTGGCCCACATGGTAACTCTAATTTTTTTCCAGCCCCTCTGGCTCTTTAGGACCTCATATGGCTGCTGATATGGCTACATGATTGGTTTAGCACCATCCTCTTGGTACTATTCTCATGATAGTGAGTGAATTCTCAGGAGATTTGATTGTTTAAAATTGTGTGTAACACCTCCTCCCTCACTCTCTCTCTTGCTCCTGCTCCCTCTTCACCTTCTGCCCTGATTGCAAGTTTTCTGAGGTTTCCCGAGAAGCTGAGCAGATGCCAGTATCATGCTTTCTATACAGCCTGCAGAACCGTTAGCCAATTAAATCCCTTTTCTTTACAAATTACCCAGTCTCGAGTATTTCTTTATAGCAATGTAAGAACAGATCAATACAATACATATTTATATATAAGAAAAATATGTATATTTGATAAATAAATAAACATTAATACCAGAGGAAACACCTTAGAAATATTGAAAATAGTTGTCTTTGCTGAGTAGAATAGCTAGGGATTGCGGTAAGAAAAGCTATATTGTGGCATAAGCCTTTTAGCAATACATACGTGTATTATTTTCTGAAAACTTTAACACAATAAAATAAATACATGCTAATAGAAAGAAGTCACTGGAGAAAATTACACTGAGTTATATTGAATCAGGCAATCTAACTGGCTAGATTATGTCGTGGCCTTTTCTTATTTTCTTATTTTTGGGAACTGGTCATTAATTAGAACCCTCTGGACAAGTTTAGACTTTTCTGAAGTTACAATAGGTACATAGATTAAGTCACAATTTGCAAAGTGATCTTTATAAATATGATGTAATTTTATTAGCTATATGCACAAAGTTTTATGATGTTTTAGTTGGTTTTCTCAAGTGGTTTTGTGTGGCATGTATAGAAGTACAAACCCCACATAAAAATGAAAGCCACACAAAATCTCTGAAAGTATTAAAGAAGTATCTTTTTCACCTGAAAGTTTATGTCTTTATGTTTTAATGGCCTCACCTCTCTACCCAAGACTTTGTTATTCAAATTTTCTTCCTTGTTTTTGGTTCCTTTTTTTGGCCACATGGTAACTCTAAATTTTTTCCAGCCCCTCTGGCTCTTTAGGACATCATATGGCTACTGAGAGCAACTACTGCTAAAAGAGGTAACTCAGAAGGAATCGTGAGCAATTCAACAATGCTGTAGTCACTGCAAGCTCTGAAAGGCACTATTGGCTCTGAGACCTCATGAAGGTAAGGTTCACAGAAATAATCTGAGTTGAATATGGACCACTACTGTTAGACATTCAGGGTATACTGACATCTGCAGGAGTTAACAAAAAAGAAGAAAAAGCAGTAAGTTTGTGGAAAATCAGTCACTCATTATTGATCTCTTTGGTTAAATATGAGAATTTTCACAAATAATTGCATGATACAGTGCAAAATTTAACACACAAGCAGCTAGTCTATTCATACAAGTCAATATGGGGAGGGCAAAGTGTTTACTTGCCAAGCACAGTAAAATGGTAACCAAAAAAAGAGAAAAAAAGTTTGGCACAATTCTTTTACTTTTCAGTTTTGTTGCATTCTCAGTTCAGACATCGTAAAAATAAACTGCTTTACCTCCTTTTTTTGGAAATACCTGTTTTGTGTTATTTTGATGACTTAAAAGAGATCATATCATTCTGAATTTCACAGTGACCGACCCATGTATTTGTAACACGGTAATGCTCTTTTATTTCAGGAATCAGCCAAAAGCAATTAAGGAAGACTGTATTCATTACAGCAGAACACACCCTGTTAAACTAATTGGAAATTACATACTACAATCTTGGCAAAATGTACCAACTATGAAGAGATGTCACCATCTTAATAATGCTATGATAGCCATAGGAGGACAAACAGTTGTTGTTGACAAGTGTTTGATCTTCATAAGTCTGCTGCTGTGACAAACTACAAACTATATTTTATCCTCTACTTCTGTGATCCTTCACCCAGATAAGAACCAACACCTGGCATCTTTTCAAATTTTCTTTTTTTTTTTTTCCTTTTACATCAGTGGCAAAAGTTAAAAAGGTAACATGAAAAGAAAGATGAAACAGGAATACTGTTCAAATTGAAGGACTGTAGTTTCAAGTTTCAATCCTGTATCAAAACATCTCCGCCTTATCTTCTTTTCCAGTCATCACAAATGATGAGTACAAAGAGGTACACAAACATCAGTACAATGCTGCGTGTGTACTGCAATCCAAAAATCACAGCTACAAAATTATACCTGACATATCAAAAACTGACAGTCACATCCTCAAGATTTCCTTCTCTCATTCCCATGGACCTTCTTTATTAATAAATCTGACACATAAAAAGCATCTATATGACTAAAGTGTCAGTTACTGGAAAGACCGTTTTGATCTATTTCTCAACTTTTAGAAGAAATATTCTCTTTTTCATGAATACAGGATCCGTTCACTGACTGCCGGCTTTCAAATGACCACCTCTTCAAGTTTAATTTTAAGTTTTAAATAAATATTGTATGCATGCAGAATAATTACGATGCTCTAGAGAGATACTGTATAATGACATTGATTCTTTTTTATCTGAAAATGCCAAGCCCTTAAGGCAGCGAAGTATGCATTTGCCACAGATGTGGGAAGGTTCATTGCATGTGTTAAATTTCAGAAGGGGCACGCATGGCACTTTCATTAAGATGCTACCGGTATTTCCTGAGTAAACTCCAATTTTCATGAGTTTAGAACTTCTTTTCATTAGGCTCATGTGATCTAAGCTACCAAGTGAAACTCACTGGCCTTCAAATGTATGTTTAACACATGTAATTTTAGTGAACCAAAATTTCGTCATTCTAAAATGAAAACCTAATAAAATCTTGTTTGTAGATGTATGAAAATCCTTTTTCATGTTGCATAGTATTTTACATGACAAATAACTATTGCTATTTACAGACTAAAATATGTGTTAGGTTTGTGTTTATATACGGTATCACAGTTTCATACCAAATGTCATTAATGGATACTATCATGTATCTTTTTCACATATTCAGAAATATGATGAGAATAAGTCAAGGTACAGAGACAGAAATCAGCATTATGTCTTGTCTTTTGTGTCCTCCATTGGGGTTCCTTGAAAAATTGTTTTCTTCTTCTAAATGTATCCCACTCATAACTTAGCAACCATAGGGGTACACTAGGAAATAATAATTCTGCAATAAGGATGTGTTCAGAGTCAAGAACTTTTCTAAATGTGTTGACTCATTAAAACTTTTTTGGTGTAATCAGATCAAAAATAGCCTAGTAGAAATATTGCTTGTCAATTTTTAACAGCCAAACTTTGACACATGGCCTTCTCTGATGTGATTTTGACCAATAACTTGTTATGGCTGAAACTTTCCAATCCATCTGTAAGTCTCATTGCTCTACTCTCAACACATTTCTCAAGTCTGTTTGTTGCTCATCAGCTCCACCACCACCATCCTGGTCCAGCCTTGACTATCTATCACCTGGACTACAGTTGTAGCCTCCTCACTGTTCTTCCTGTTTCCAGTCTTGCTCCATTACAGCCACAGTTCTGCATAGAAGCCTGAATTAATTTCTTAAAAACTAGAAACCAGATATTTTAACTCTCTACTCACAGCCATCCAATGGATTCAGGTTAGCACTTACAGTGGAATAAAACCCCGCTGCTGTCTGCCAGCCACCAAAACACTGTCATATTCACCTCCTAGTATATCTTCAATATCAGCTCCCCATCCCATCTTCCCTTCCTTCAGCTCTGGGCTCCAGCCCCTATGCGCATTTAATTTCCTTCAATAAGGGAAGGGATTCAGCTGGGTGTGATGCCTTCTGACCCCTTGAGTCTTTTTGCCTCCGTATTTTTCATAAGCTCCTTCCTTTCTCCGCCTTCAAAAAAGAAATTCTTCTCGTCAACTACCCAAACTTTTCTAAAAACAGATACCTTCACATTCTGTTGCCGCTTATTCTGCTTTCTTTTTCCCTTCATTGTGTTATTGGGCTCCCTGAAAATAGAGGGATATATTTATTTGTGTATGTGTTTTGCCTGAATTTTGACTACTGTAAAACCGCATGATGCCTTGATGTTCTCCTGCGCTTTTTGTTGCTACTTCCGCAGGCATCTAAAAATAAAATAGTAGCTGAACAATGAAAATAAAGGGGCACTGGATATGTGAATAATGTAGGACACGTAAATGGCTGTCTTTGGATTGATATATTTTTCGGCGCATTTTTAGTTTACTGCCCTCTCCGTTTTTTAAAAAATAATTTGTCCATGTCCATGACATTAGTATATCGTCTCAAAGCTTTTGATATGTCACATTTGTAGCTCTCTGCTGTACCGTATGATACTTACGCCCAGGTGGGCTTTCAAACTTTGTACATGGGCAATATTTTAGCACATTGAAAATGCTATAGTCTATCAAAGATATATGTTGTAGAAATTGAACAATTTCAGAGCCATGAACATACTGTAATTAATGCAAACATTCTGATTTTTCGATTTTCTTCTGATCTCTATAATTAATATACCGGCAACTGATGTCTGAAATAATTTTCATGTGTATACTTGGAGGCAAATGCAATTTCATTCATGTCCAAAACTGAACTCATTAATTTCCCCCAGACCTTTATTCCCCTTGTATTGTTTTTCAATTTTAGTAAAAGATAGCGCACAGTCCCAATAAATCCTCAAGTGTAAAACATGGTGATCATTCTAAGCTATTTATTGCCCTCCCTATTTATCTCCCCAGTCGCAACCTCAAATCATTGTTCATTTGGGAGTTTCCACCCCCTTCTCTTGAGGCTCCCCCCTGCCAACCTGTCTCAGCCCCTGGGACCTCATCTGGATAATGTACTTTCTGTTAATTTTCTCCCCTATCGCTGTTCTGATATGTACTAATACTTTCTAAATAATTTACTGATATTTAGCTCTATGCTGTGAACACAGTGGTCTTTTTAAAAATGTAAGAACTGATTGGCATTACCCATCTACTTTGAAATTTGCCAGTATTTCCCAGGGTCCAGAAAAGTCTGAATATTCAGCTAGGCTTAAGCGCCCTGGCTCCTAACCTCGCAAGCTACTTCATCTCCCCTGCTGTATCCCCTAAAACTTCTCTCATCTAAGGGACAATGTAGGGCTTCTGAAGACACTGTCTTGCCAAACTCCCATGCGCACTACTCATCGCTTTGCTGTCCTTGCCTGGAGGTAAATGCTTGCCCCTTTTATGTCCTGCTACTACCACTAATTCTTGCAGAAATACGCCTTAAAGGATTTTGTCCTGCTTTGAAGTATATTTCTGCATTTCTCAAGTATGTTCCGCAAATCCATTTCCCTGCCCCACAAAACTGAGTATTCTTTCCTTTGGTACGATTACTCTTATTATAATTGTTCATATTACACGATTATAATTATGTAATTAGGTATCTCTCTAACAAAATGTTGAATAAATATTTGGGCTGCATTAATAAATGAGTGAAAAAAATGTTGTTCTATTTTCATGTTACTTTTAGTGCGTTTGGAATTTTTGGCCCAACTGATAAAAATATACATTTTAAAAATACTTATTAAATCACATAAGTATAAAATCTGAGTATTAAATTTTTCTTGATTTCTTTAATAAAAGTAAATCCAGAATAATTATTCATATTTAAGCTCTCTACATTTCATTTTCTTTCTTTTGAACATCCCTTTCTCATTCATTTTGTATTCACTGAGTTAATGCTGATTATAATTAATTGTTTTGATCCTCATGTAGATGTCATATGGACTTTTATAGTCATTCTGTTATAATTAAACATACATTAATGGACATTTAAAACATGCCACCCTTTTTTAATAAAGCTTATATCTGTGGTCCACTGCTGGTGAAATGATCCAATAATATATCAGAACAGTAGTTTGTAATTTTGATAGAGAACACATTTGGCTTTCAAGTTTTTAAATCAAGGCCATTTTCCAGTTGGTTGAGTACCAAATGCATTGCACAGATTCTCTTTACATATAAAAGTATTATCTATTGTCATGGACAGGTTTAAGTGTACTGCTAGGGGCAGCCTAACTAGATTAAGTATCGAGTTACTGTCCGGGCACATATTTTAAAATTGTGTTAAATTGCTATTGGAAAATATAAATTTGTAATTTAAAATATTTGTTATTCCACTGTCAAGTAAATTTTATTTCCAACTTGACCCTTGGAATTTTGTATATGTGTACGGTTTGGTTTTTTTAATGTTATCTTATTGCTATTAGGGAGACTCATTTTACATTTGTTCAAAAATTATTCGTATGCTCTATTTCAAGATTTTCTGTTGGTATCTCAGATTGGTCTAAGATCCCATAGAGGTGTTTCACATTTCAGATTTCAACCACAGAGCCTTCATTTGTGTCTGTTTTATATTTAGAGAAACTATTTAAAGTGTTTTTGGAAATACAAAGGCAGAAGGATCCTGCAACTAAATGAAGTTTCCAAACTATTGCCCTACTGTTTGATAGTCATCACTTCACAAAATTTTAGAAGGAGTATATTGACTTGTTACGAAGATATATTTCATATAATAAACTCTTCTTTAGTAAAGATGTCTTATCTTTTATTTTAGATTGTTTAGTAAATATAATCATCACTTTTGTAGAATTGATATAAACACAGAAGTTGTTAGAGTCCAGTGCTTTCCTTCCTTTCGGAAAATGAAGTTATCTAACCAGTTTTTCTCAATTGTTAGACTGAGAAGTTTTGGTGTAAAGGTTATTCTTACAGAATAGGAAGAAATCACAATTATTGAGTACATTTAACATTTAATTCAGAAAAAAAATCTATATTAAACCATCAGCAAAATTTGTATCTAAAGAAGTAATACCCATTGCATCACATGGCCAAACAGTGTGCTTTTTATTTCTTTCATGTATGCCCCACTGAGACTGGCTCATGATGCCTGAGGTTGACATTACTGTGAAACAAGTATGCGTACCATTTGACAGAATCACTCTTCTCCATTCTATAATCCTTACATACTTTTTTGACTAGTAAGTTTGAGTAGTTTCAATTGCTGGTGCTTTAAAAGAAGCACTATTAGTTTAAACATTAGGAAAACTGATTTTATAGATACATCAATAAATGATAGATAAAAATAATTTATCTATCTACTTACTATTATCTATATATAGATTATACAGAAGGAAAGATGTCCTCATTATATATGTCAGGGGGTCTATTAATAACTATACCTCATGAAGTGATAAATAGCATAGCAGAAAGAATAAAGATGCTGAACTTGGACAGACTTACTTCTGATGACATAATTTCTATGAGACTTTGGACAGCTTCTTTAACTCGCTGAGCACTGATTTCCTCGTCAATGAAAGAAATAGACAATAAAGCATTCTTGTGAGCATTCAATAAGTTAATCTATTTAAAGACTCTGTTAAGGTCTGGGTATGAATTTAGTGCTAAATAAGTTTGGTGAAGCCATTGTGGAGTTGGTTAGTAATTGTGGTACCACATTATAATGAGGAGAAGTTGTCTAACTGAAATCTGGCTTGACAAGAGCATATAAATTTGCAATTTGTTGATCAATGTATCAAGCATCCTATTAAGCCAAAAGTAGGAAACCACATAGTTTCAAGAGAAACTTAGTATTAAAATACCCCAAATATTTATTTCCAATTATAGAATACTCAAATTATGTATTTATTTCTTTAAAATGTGACAAACATATCAATAAATAATTTTTACTAGCTATTGCCAAAGGCCAATTAAAACTATTTTATATGTTTTCTATATATTATAATTTTCATAAAACTCAGAAAACAACCTTCATGAAGTCATTTAATTTCATTAAATCTTGTTGAAATTGAAACACTGACATGATCTTTCCAGTGTGAGCCTAGAGGGACCACTCTAAAACTAAGATAGCAGAAATGGCCATGCTGCCCAACGTAATTGATAGATTCAATACCATCTCCATCAAGCTACCAATGACTTTCTTCACAGAATTAGAAAAAACTACTTTAAAGTTCACATGGAACCAAAAAACAGCCCATATTGCCAAGATGATCCTAAGCCAAAAGAACAAAGCTGGAGGCATCATGCTGCCTGACTTAAAACTATGCTACAAGGCTACAGTAACCAAAAGAGCATGATACTGGTACCAAAACAGAGATATAGACCAATGGAACAGAACAGAGCCCTCAGAAATAATACCACACAGCTACAAATGTCTGATCTTTGACAAACCTGACAAAACAAGAAATGGGGAAAGGATTCCCTATTTAATAAATGGTGCTGGGAAAATTGGCTAGCCATAAGTAGAAAGCTGAAACTGGATCCTTTCCTTACTCCTTATACGAAGATTAATTCAAGATGGATTAGAGACTTAAATGTTAGACCTAATACCATAAAAACCCTAGAAGAAAATCTAGGTAGTACCATTCAGGACATAGGCATGGGCAAGGACTTCATGTCTAAAACACCAAAAGCAACGGCAGCAAAAGCCAAAATTGACAAATGGGATCTAATTAAACTAAAGAGCTTCTGCACAGCAAAAGAAACTACCATCAGAGTGAACAGGCAACCTACAGAATGGGAGAAAATTTTTGCAATCTACTCATCTGACAAAGGGCTAATATCCAGAATCTACAAAGAACTCAAACAAATATACAAGAAAAAAACAAACAACCCCATCAAAAAGTGGGCAAAGGATATGAACAGACATTTCTCAAAAGAAGACATTCATACAGCCAACAGACACATGAAAAAATGCTCATCATCACTGGCCATCAGAGAAATGCAAATCAAAACCACAATGAGATACCATCTCACACCAGTTAGAATGGCAATCATTAAAAAGTCAGGAAACAACAGGTGCTGGAGAGGATGTGGAGAAATAGGAACACTTTTACACTGTTGGTGGGATTGTAAACTAGTTCAACCATTATGGAAAACAGTATGGCAATTCCTCAAGGATCTAGAACTAGATGTACCATATGACCCAGCCATCCCACTACTGGGTATATACCCAAAGGATTATAAATCATGCTGCTATAAAGACACATGCACACGTATGTTTATTGTGGCACTATTCACAATAGCAAAGACTTGGAACCAACCCAAATGTCCATCAATGATAGACTGGATTAAGAAAATGTGGCACATATACACCATGGAATACCATCCAGCCATAAAAAAGGATGAGTTCATGACCTTTGTAGGGACATGGATGAAGCTGGAAACCATCATTCTGAGCAAACTATGGCAAGAACAGAAAATCAAACACCGCATGTTCTCACTCATAGGTGGGGATTGAACAATGAGAACACTTGGACACCAGTTGGGGAACATCACACACTGGGGCCTGTCGTGGGGTGGAGGGAGGGGGGAGGGATAGCATTAGGAGATACACCCAATGTAAATGATGAGTTAATGGGTGCAGCACACCAACATGGCACATGTATACATATGTAACAAAACTGCACGTTGTGCACATGTACCCTAGAACTTAAATTATAATAATAATAATAACTAAGCATATTTATATTTATGATAGTGTGTTTGAAATCTCCAGTACTTTTCCTAAATTTTGAGCCCAATCCCTTGTTGATCTGTGATGCTTAGGTTTTAAAACAAAAATGACCATAAAAATGCTTACAGATGAGCAACACCATTTCAGAATGAAAACAACTCACAACAATCAGCTAGAGGTTGTGCTAGTTCTTGAGAGCTAAGCGATCTTTCCAAATCCAGTGATTCTCCCTGCTCAGTCATCCAAGACCCACAGCAAAGTGATCCTCAATAATATTTTTTCAACAATCTCTATTCAATGCGCTATTCCACAACACCTACACTTTCTCCTCCTCTCAATCACAACCTAATTCTCCTGAGACTTTTTTTTTTTCATGAATTGTGTAAGTTACCCGTAACAACTAACTAAAATCTGAATTTGTTTATGTGATTATATTCCCCCACAACACAGCACGTTGAATCTGGAAATGGGCAGTGTTTTCAGTATTAGTCTTCATTAAAGTTTCATTGTTAAAATAGTTTAGAGCCAGCCAAAAATGTGAGAACTCTTCAGTAATAATAACAAAGCCACTTTTTGCTGGTTTCAATCATATCTTTAATAAGACACAGGTGAAACTTCTCCCATGCTCCCAGTATCTCTCTTGTATAAGAATCATAGGACACTCTTTCTCAAGCCTCTCACACTCCTTAAATATACCCAGTCATCTGGGAAGGTGTCAGCTAGAAAGAGGAAGATGACCGGTCAAATACTAAAATCATAACAAGGGTAATAAGATTAAATTTGAGGTATATCTTCAAGGATCATTTAGATATTTATACAATTAAAAGCTGTATGAAGGACTAAACGATTTGTCACTTTATATTTCCCCCATATGAAAATATAACCTTAAAAACGCTCACCCTAAAATTTGCTATCTTTTCTCCAGGTAGCCCTTTAGTTATCTTTGTCAACTCATGAAAAAATAAAATAAAATCAAAACAATTGGTTCCCTGAATAAAGATCACTTATTTTATCTCATGTATTTTTACTATTAATTAAGATGATTGTTCTTTCAGATTTTACTCTATTAAGAATTAATTCTGCCAAGTGCAGTGGCTCATAATAGTGATCCCAGCACTTTGGAAAGCTAGGGCTGCAAAATCGCTGGGGACAGGAATTTGAGACCAGCATGGGCTACATAGTGAGATTCCATCTCTACAAAAAAACAAAAACAAAAAACAAAAACAAATTAGCCAGGCATGGTGGCCCACACCTGTAGTCCCAGCTACTAAGGAGGCTGAGGTAGGAGGACTGCTTGAGCCCAGGAGTTCTAGGCTGCAGTAAGCTGTGATTGTACCATTGCACTCCAGCCTGGGCAAGAGAGCGAGACCTTGTCAACACACAAAAAGGAATTATCTACCAATTTTCTTCTACATAAAATGCTTGAAAACTATTTCCTAAGAACCATCTCTTTGTATTGTACTTCCAAAGAATTCATGTCCATTGTGGAAATACTTATCAAAGGACACTGAAGAAGAAGGAAAATGTAAGTTGCTTCCAAAAAAGGAATTATAGCTTCTCTATACATTAAGTATCTCACTTTTAAAAGTAAAGTTATGCTGAAAACAGAACAAACATTAGAATCACCTAGTCTAGGAGTTTAATAAATTTTCTACCTACTAGCAGTATGCCTTGCAAAGGGTATGTTTAACTTCTATGCTTTCTTAATTTCCACATCTATAAAATAGGAATAAAAATAACTATTTCACAGGGGTTCCAATAGGCACTGAAGATGATAATATGCCTGGCATGTCATAAGCAATTCATAAATGTCAGTTTATTCTCACTCTCACCCTCTCAAGTCTAATGCTAATTAATTGACAATTAAGTACATCTAATGTTTAAATTTGCAAAGGAGTTTAATATTTTTCAGTTACAAGTTGAAATCACGATGCATAAATGTTTTATGACTGATTTAATATCAATCAAAATATTATAACAATTAGATTCCCATGGTGACAAGATCTTATTTTAGATGTCTTTTAACTATTACAGACCATATGTATGGAAAATATTCCTAAACTTTAATTGTATTTGCTTAATTTAGATGAATTTATGCTGTAACTGCTTCAATTTTTGGCCTTTTGTCTGGATTACTTAATAACCTCCTCAAAGGTTTCCTTGATTCATCCTCTGTATTGCAGCCAGTGATTATCCTAAGACATATGATCACCTCTCCACTGTGCACAAAAATCTTCTATGGCTACACACTATCCAAAGATTAGAGTCCAAACCTGGCATTTCAGAAAGTGATTTTTCACCCTTCCCTTCCTATCTAACTTACCTACCCCTCCTGTGTACCCATATTCTTCTACACAGTTACAGCAATGTAAACAACCAAATACCTACACTAACCTATTCAGAATGCTGCAAACTCAATATATTGTGATCCTTATTTCTAATACCGTTGTACAAGCAGTTCCTTTGATATAAAAGTTCTCTTTTGCATACACACCCATCACCAGCATCAGCCAGCTCCATTTCCGTCCATGGAAAACTTATTAAGGTTATTTAAATCTTACAGGTTTAAATAAGGTTCTATGCCCATTGAAGACCAAGCAAGCTCTCAAATTAACCCTCTCACAGACAACAACTATTAACTTTGGGCACACAAAAATAAACATCCAACTACCCAAAGGCATGGAAGAGCAACCAAAAGCAGGCAGAGTCTGAAGGGGATTGACTCTTGGGGGAAGAGAACAGCAGCTGATGAGTTTCTTATTTCCATAGCTGCCAGCCAGAGGATAAGCTCCAGTCTGTAGCATGCAGATGCTAAAATTTTGATAGAAAAATGCACAGGAATTATGGTTTAGAACCACAATTTAGAGTTCAGTATAGCCACACACACTCAAAAATTAGAGGGAATTCAGGAAAGAAGCCAAGCCAGATAAAAGGGGACCCTAATTCTCTGTGTATACTCTGAGCAAATCTCTGTCCAGCTGAATCATAAACAAATTATTCAATGGACAAACTCAAGCAGTCTAGCTAACGCTAAAGAAACAGAACTGAGATGTAAGCTGATGTCCAAGAGACTGAGTTTGTAGTTTGAGTCCAAAAAAGTACATAGCTTGCAAAACCAGACAAAAATTATCGATATTCTTTAGAGGAATATAATCAAATCTAGAGTCTCCAAAACAGGTTGGAGAAGGTATTGTGGATATTATGAAGTAACCTGCATAATATCCACCATATAACTCAAAATTACTTGCATATAAATAGGAAAATATGACTCATTTTCCAAAGAGAAGACACTTTCTAAAGACTGATCCTGAGATAATCCATATGTTGGAATTACCAGACAGGATTTTAAATCAACTATCACTGCACTGTTCAGTAACATAAAGAAAAATACGTCTACATGAATTAAAATATAAATAAATCTTTCCAGTAGAGAGATGTTGTAAGTAGAAAACGAAGTGGAAGGTTTTAAATTATAAAATAAAATATATGAAATCAATCATGTGCTTCCAGAAAACATTGCTAGATTCACTTCTTTTAATTAAAATTAATCCTCTCCTCAGGATATGGAGAAATAGGAACACTTTTACACTGTTGGTGGGTGTATAAATTAGTTCAACCATTGTGGAAGACAGTGTGGCAATTCCTCAAGAATCTAGAACCAGAAATACCATTTGACCCAGCAATCCCATCACTGGGTATATACCCAAAGGATTATAAATCATGCTACTATAAAGACACATATACATGTATGTTTATTGCAGCACTATTCACAATAACAGACTTGGAACCAACCCAAATGCCCATCAGTGATAAACTGGATTAAGAAAATGTGGCACATGTGCACCATGGAATATTCTGCAGCCATAAAAAAGGATGAGTTCATGTCCTTTGCAGGGACATGGATAAAGCTGGACCATCGTTCTCAGCAAACTAACACAAGAACAGAAAACCAAACACCGCATGTTCTCACTCATAAGTGGGAGTTGAACAACGAAAACACATGGACGCAGGGAGGGGAACATCACACACTGAGGCCTGTGGAGGACTAGGGGAGGGATAGTATTAGGAGAAATACCTAATGGAGATGACGGGTTGGGTGCACCAAACCACCATGGCACACGTTCTCTACATGTATCCCAGAACTTAAAGTATAATTAATTAATTAACCCTCTCCTCATTTATAGATTTTTGTATTTCTATTATAGTAATTTTGTATTTCTATTATAGCAATTTGCAGTATCTATTCCATGATTTATTTATGTACATCGTTATCTCCCTGATTATAAATTCCTGGCATTATGTATTGAAGACTATGTTTCAGCAACAAAAACCTGTTATGAACCCTCTGAACTGACACTGTGAAAAAGTTACCATCTTGGCTACTGGAGTCAGACATACCTGTATCCTGTATCCATACCAGAATTCCTGTATCAGGAATTCTGCTAGACATTGGAGACAGGGCAATAAGGAAGACTTATAAGATTCCTACCTTCTGAGATTGTATAAGTGAGAAAAGGTAGAAATACATTAACCACATAAAGAAATAAAGTGCTATGAAGGAATAGACACCAACTGGATAGGAGGAGCTAATTCAGCAACAGTTTAATGAATGGTGGTTATTTTACTACTATTATACCATTTTAAAAAATTCTTTATAGTACTATACCTGTGCTGTGTAGAACATATATTCTTTTTTTTTTTTTTTTTTTTTTTTTTTTT
>NW_016828776.1:1403175-1413427 GCF_001698545.2 Rhinopithecus bieti | reverse complement strand
TTTTTTTTGAGGCGGAGTCTCGCTCTGTCGCCGGGACTGGAGTGCAGTGGCCCGATCTCAGCTCACTGCAAGCTCCGCCTCCCGGGTTTGCGCCATTCTCCCGCCTCAGCCTCCCGAGTAGCTGGGACTACAGGCGCCCGCCACCTCGCCCGGCTAGTTTTTGTATTTTTAGTAGAGACGGGGTTTCACTGCGTTAGCCAGGATGGTCTCGATCTCCTGACCTCGTGATCCGCCCGTCTCGGCCTCCCAAAGTGCTGGGATTACAGGCTTGAGCCACCGCGCCCGGCCTGTAGAACATATATTCTTAATAAGTATGTGTTAAATTTACTTTCCTGTGGCTTAATTCGTATTGGGTAACACGAAAGAAAGGATCATGTGTTACATGCTATGTTCATAATCAGGCTGGCCCAACCCACATTTGCCATGTGTACTCTTTCGCTTCTAAAGATCTTAACTGCTTTAGAAGGAGAAAGTATTTGTTTAAATGCAGCATAATACATTTGTTAATTAAATCTAAAAGAACTGAGATGTGGCACTTAAGGGAGTGACAAATTTGGATTTGAGTAGCCAGGCTGTTTTTCCTGAAAGGAGACTTTAGCAGCTAATCTAGGGAGGGAAATTTGTTGTTAAAAGCAAACATTAGAATATAATAACCAAACAAGTGGTTTACCATGTGGTGCATTAATTGTACTAATTGTAGGTTAAGAAGAGATAGATCTCACACTGCTAAATGTTGATTACAATCTGGAAAATGCTGCATAGGAATTGAGCTTCTGTGCTTTTAGCCAAGGAGTTTTACTTTTGTTTAAATCTGTTTGGGTATGGGTAGAGAAGCATTGCTAGAAAAACAATTAGTTTGTGATACTAGACCCCTAGAGAGTGTTTTGGGGAACTGCTGTGATTAAACCCTAACGAAACAATTTTTTTTTTCTTTTTTCTTTTTTCTCTCTTCTCTTTTGAGACGGAGTCTTGCTCTGTCGCCTAGGCTGCAGTGCAGTGGCACAATCTCGACTCACTGCAACCTCCGCCTCCCAGGTTCAAGCCATTCTCTTGCCTCAGCCTCCCAAGTAACTGGGAATATAGGTGCGTGCCACCATGCCTGGCTAATTTTTTGTATTTTTAGTAGAGACGGGGTTTCACCTTGTTAGCCAGGCTGGTCTTGATCTCCTGATCTCGTGATCCACCCGCCTCGGCCTTCCAGAGTGCTGGGGTTACAAGCGTGAGCCACTGCGCCCGGCCTTTTACAACATGATTTCAAACAAAACTTGATCCACTCGAGGTCTCTAACACTTACACCTACCTTGCTCTGCAGCACGCCGCACACTCCATTCATACTCACAAATGCAAACACACAGTTATTATTTTCATAATGTTCACAAAACCTGTGCAGTGTTGGGAATTTAAAAGTGAGCACACACATACACACAAAAAATAACAGCACTAATGTTAGTTTTCTTTTGAAAAGCACTAATTTAGAAACACAACTGAATTTTCTCTGCCTAATTTATGTGCAGGTCACTAAGATCCACCAGATTGAAAAATGGACTTTGTTGCTTCTTGTTTGTTTTTTCCTTAGTGACTAGATTATATTCAGAAAATTTACAGTAAGTGTCTCTAACTAAAAACTGAATCTTAAAATGGACCTCAAGTTTCTTCTGAGTTTTTAAGCGTCCCTTTATGCTCTCTGGTTCACTTACATTTCTATTGTTCTAAGGGTTAAAAACTGCACTATCACAATGACAAGTCTTATTACTCAGTCAAAGTAAATGGATCACCACATAACCTTTCAGAAATGTTCTTCCTTAAGCTATTAAAACATTCCATGCCCTTAGATGACAACAATTTCTCTGCCTTTTGAAATTTCTTTTCTATCCTGCAGAGTTCATAGAGATATGCTTGGTTAAAATCAACTTATATAAAACTATGCACTGTAAATTCTGACACTTCTGTTTGAATCTCTTTTCAAACACTTGTCTTTGCTCACCATAATAGATGTCAGTTCTTCTGATGTAGTTCAAGCATAAGCTTCATATGAAGACTCAGCTATGTCTATTGCATTTCTGAAGCTACTACTCACTGAAGTTTTGTGCTGTTTGACATCAAAGATAGGCAAGAATCACCTGCTGAGTTCACATGCATGGAGCAAAACATCTTCAAATCACTTTTGCTAGACAAAAGTTTTTTTTTTTTTTTTTTTTTTTTTTTTTTTTTTTTTTTTAATATTAAGCTTTCACTATCATGTGGACTTAAACACAAATGCAGTCCTCGTTAGGGTCGCAACATTGTATTATTAAAATATGCATCGGAAGCTCTGAATTTAGCTAACTTTTAAACTGAAGGTAATTTGTGTAGTTGCTTCAGATTTGAACTGAGCTGCAAAGAATTCTACATCATTCAGACAGTCAAAATGTGATTTTTATTCAATACGCAGTTATTTTGCTCAAAGGTAAAAGCACTTTGAACATTCTCAAACCAAAAGAGAATCTTCTAATATTTCCAACTTTAATAGATGTCCTTGACATCAATTTAAGAGATGATTTCATTCAAAATAAATGCATAGGATATTTTAAATTACATATTTTAATTTAAAAAAACGAAAAAAAAACCTCTACTTACATTTTGGAGTTACTGTAAATGAAACTATGTATATCTTTTGGAAAACAATAACAGCAATATTTTCAGTTTTTACTAAGTAAAGTAATTTGACATTACTCTTAAGCATCAACATTACATAGCATACAAACAATATTATTAAAGAGATGTGAACATGAAAATTATAACTTGTTATGTCTGTGGTGTTCTAAACAAAAGCTTTAAAATTTGGACTCCCACTGCCCCAGTAATTAAACACAACAGAAAGGTAAGTGAATGATAGTAAAAACAAGGCAAAGACCTGGACTTGCCCAAGGACAAACTTTTTTTGATAAGTTGGTTTTAATATGCCACTAGTTTTTAAATGTTGACTTTCATAGGACAGAAATATTTCAAAACTTTGGGAGGATATTTGTAAACTTCTATTTGCCATATTTAAATCTCTTTGGTTATGGGTGGAGAAGCATTGCTAGAAAAACAAATTAGTTTGTGACAAACTATATGGATATTTTTAAATACATACGTGTATATTTTAAATACAAGATCGATCTATCTATATAGATTTAAATACATGTAGTTTCCTGTAACCATTATATATAAAAGGAAGGGCATTTCTATACAAGAAAGAAGGAAGGAAGGAAGGAAGGAAGGAAGGAAGGAAGGAAGGAAGGAAGGAAGGAAGGAAGGAAGGAAGAAAGAAAGAAAGAAAGAAAGAAAGAAAGAAAGAAAGAAAGAAAGAAAGAAAGAAAGAAAGAAAGAAAGAAAGAAAGAAACAACCCAGAAAACAAAGAAGTCACTAGACTGTTTTACTTTGTCTGCATCAGTATTTAGGAATTCCTGCTCATGGTTTTCTCTTCCAACCCAGATATGCCCTGTACTGATTTGTGGTCACACATATCAATCAGTTCAAATTGTCTCTGTGGTAAAGAGTTTAAGCACGAGGACAGAAGAAAAAATATGCAATGAATTTTTTTCAATCCACAAAAAGAATGCAGTAGAGAAAGAGATAAAATGTCATGTCAGTGTAATCCCTTAGCTAACTAGTCAACCAGAGAATGGCCACTCAAGTCCAGCACCTACACCTTTCTTTATTGCAGTCACATTTTGAATTATCTTCCTATGCTATAAAAAACTCCGATTAGAGAAATGTTCTCAGTTTTACATCTTGAAAAGGGTATGGCAGGAGGGGAATCAGTTCAGACATTAGTCAAGGCTATAACAGAGCAAATAAGAAAGGAAAACACCAGAAGAGTTACGAAATGACACTTCAATTTTATTTTAATTTTCAGTTAAATATCAGTACTATCAGTACTATCAGTACTATCAGTAAATATCAGTACTATTCAGTTACTATCAGTAAATATACTAAATTTAAATGTATCATTTGTGTTTGTTACAGAGACTGTTACAGCTCACCAAAGTTCTTTGTGTACCCAGAAAGAAGTCCAGGTTCTTCATTCCTTCCTGGGTACATAACTATAATACAGTCTCTCTGAAAATTAAGTGGAGTGATATTATTTAGTTCCAGCCAATGAGGTATAATCAGAAGTAATGTTTGCTACTTTCAAACCCATACTTGGGCCCATAAAATCCCTTGGTTTGCTTCCTCAAATTTTCTCCTATTCCAGCTTGAAAGGCGTGTGTTGAAAATTATAGTCTCTGGCAGTCCGGGTCCCTGAACGACTGCATGAAGAGATCAATCCTTGACTTACTTACCTATCAAAAATTGTTACATGAGCTTGAAATAGATTTATATTGTGTTTGTACCATTATACATTTTGGGTTCTACTTGTTATAATATGTAATCTACCATTGATCTACTTGTCAGTATCTTCTAGTGACAGGAGTTAAGCATCCTATAACCTATGGATTTGAATGTTATTTTAAAATTTTCCAATAAGCTTTTACTTGTTAATTGACAAAGGCGTGTGTTTTATACTGGACTATCCTTGAACATTTAACTATCACATAATTATTCTCTCAGTCCTCTTCTGAGAAAAGTAGCCTCTGATATAAGATGACACTCCACTGACCAGAGCTGGTCAGAGGGGTATTAACACTGTAGCCATATATCTCCTCTGAGAAACTTGCCACTTAGGCGAATGAGGGGAAAGACTAGGTGAAAATACAGAAAAAAAATAAATAATTATCTAAAGATTATACAACTCTGATAACAAAGCTACACAGATAGATTCTCCTTCAAAATAAAGTGCAAAGCATGAAAGTTCCTTTTTTTTTTTTTTTTTTTTTCTGTTACTATTGCTGTAACAAACTACTAGAGAATTTAGTATCATAAAACATCCATTTTACTATGCTCATGGATTGTGTAGGTCTGGAATTTGAACAATTGGAGAAAGGATGAATGTTCTCTGTTCCATAATGACTAGAGTCTCAGATAGTAATGTTTAAAGGCTGTGAGTGCATCAACAGCTAAGAGTTAGAATCTTATCACAAGAATTCAGTGAGATGAAATATTCAAAGTCCTTTCCACATTGTCTAGAAAACAGAATGCAATCTCTGAATAGTAACCATTATTATCACCCACGAAAATGAGTAAGGAGGCCAGGCACTGTGCTATAATCCCAGTGCTTTGAGAGGCTAAGGTGGGAGGGTAGCTTGGGGCTAGGAATTCCAGACAAATCTTGGCAACATAGGGAGACCTGGATCTCTACAAAAATGTAAAGTTAGTCAGGTGTGGTATCACACATCTACAATGCTAGTTACTCAGGAGGCTGAGGTGAGAGGATCACTTGATCCCAGAAGCCCAAGGTTGCAGTGAGCTATGATCTTGCTGCCACTGCTATCCAGCCTGAGAGACAGAGGGAGAATCTGTCTCTATAAAAATACATACATACATACATACATAAGGGTAAGGTATACTCTCCCTCAGGAAGATCGGTTTAGGAAGAGATAATGAATATGCTTAATTAATTCATAATGAATATATCTAATTAAAACAATGTAAAATCGTTATCAATTTTTACATTGTGATCAGTCACAACTATATAATAGCAATATTTAAAAAGTGTTAAAGTTCTCAGGGTCTGTTCCTTACTCATAATCCATTTTCCACTTACCTGCCAGAGGCATCCAACTGACACACTATCTCACTGTCCAAAATCTATTAGGGTAAGTGCAATTGTTTGGCACACTAGGTATTCTGTGATCTAATTTTATGTCTCCTGCTTCCTCTACTCTTCCACTCTCCCATTTAGTTTACATTGCAACCTTGCAAAAATATTGTCCAGTTGCATTCTGCCAAGTTCTTACTCATCTCCTTCTGTCTGGATGTGCTTCTCTACTCTTGTCATACTCTATTATTTTATCTTATCATTTAGCCTCAGCATGATCTTTTCTGGAAAGTCTTTTGCTATGTCCCACTGAGGCAAGCATGGATTCTCATCATCTCTATTGGGACAGCTTGTATTGACTCTACCACAGAACTCCACGTAGTATAGAAATTTTATTTGCCATTGTAGACAGTAAGCTCCCAATGGACAAGGATTATTCTTTTATTCATTTATATTCAGAAAAAAATTGTTTACAATCTTTCAAAGAACATGGAGGGGAGAGTGAATACTTTTTTTTTACACATACAGTTTTCTAGGTGCAAAACGGTATATAATTTGAGTTATCAGAACTCAACACATGTTAAAGCATATCTAAGAAGGCCAAACTTAATATACTTTAGTCATTTCTTATAAGATTTGGTTTGAAAATGTTGGCATAAAGATAAATACCCTATGTTGAGAAATATGACTATGCAGAACATTTGTGAAACTTTTAAGTTTTGTGAAGTTAATAAAATGATCTGTATTCACATTAATTATATTGTTTATTTAGGAAACGATATTTTTTCAGATTCTTAAATATTTAATAACAATAATAATGTAAATATTTTAATGCACACTCTCATCTTGTATGGATTTTCATTGACAAATTGGCATCGTGTACTGAAAATCTCTTAGATATATAAAACTTAAACTTTAGTGATCAGTAGACTATCAAAATCATGCATATTTTAAAAGAGGATAGTGATGAAAGAAGCTTAAGCTGTTATTATTTTGTTCAAGGTAAACTATTAAGTAATTCTTTTTTCAAGTAATATGTCTCTGTAACAGGAACTAGCTCACAGGTGGCTCAGTAAACAGAAAAATGATGTTAGTATAAAGAATAGTTTTCTTGTCACATTACTATTTCATGCCACATATAGCATTAGCAAAAGGCAAAGTATACTAAGTGCAACTACCAGTAAAACTGAATATACTGCTGTACTCAATGCCGGACCATTTGGCATTCTTTCTTTCTACTCAGTTTGGTCACATGATTTGTCTTGGAGAAATTTGTATTTGGATTTTTCTTGATTTTGTGCACTCTGCATTTGTCTCCATAACAACCTCAAGACTTTCTTAAATTTCCTTCCAACAAGCTACCTTCATATGTTTTTAAATATAAAGTCCTACATTCCCATGTTATTTCTTTAATTTATTGGGGTGTGACATATCTTTTAGGGTATATTAGTGTGTTCTCAGAGTTGTTATTATTTTTGCTAGTGATACAGAAACAGAGTTGCCTAGAGTTCAGTGGTTCACCCCTATTCCTCTTTTTCCTCTAAGTACAATTTTACTAAATGCAAGGTTTTTCCAGAATGCCTAAATCACTTGTAAACACAATGCCTTTACTGCATGCATTGTTTCATCTATACATTACAGATGAAAGACATGAAGGACAATGATCTACAAAAGTTAATATTCACAACAAATATATTAAGAACTTTGTAAGAGTTTCTATTTTTAAAACCACATTTTATTTGTTGTGAGTAAAATATTCAATATTCTTTAAAATGATTATCACTGACGGGTCCACTAAACCATTTTTGGATGTCTTAATGGATTTTATAAGATAAATTAAGCTGAAATAATTATTTTATAAGACGTCTGTTAAAATGTATAATAATCTAAATCACTGTAACAGAAACTATCCTTCAGAATAACAAAATAAGCAAAACACACACAAAATGTTAACTTATCTTCTTGCCTTGATCAATCTTTACACTTAATATGCTTGTTTGGTTTCCACATAGTTCAAATATACTAAGAAATATAGTAAGTAATAATAATTTGTTTAATGTATTTAAAAATTGGCAGTGCAAAAAGGGGAAGAAATGACTTTGTTCCCATGAGGTAAGGAAAGTGAATAAAATGTGAATCAGTCCTGTAGTCTGCAAGAAAAAGCACAATCCTGCTCTAGAACTGACTTTACTTGCTCAAAACATGCCAATTGTCTGTCTCTGAACCAATCATTGTGGTGAAGGGAATAAGATATGCAGATTAACTTAACCTAATGAGGCCCTCCCCAGCCATATAGACAGAATGGGAGAGGAGGTTCCCAAAAGATATAAACTGTCAAATATATAAAAAGATAATCATCCTCATTTGTAATAAGAGAAACACCAATTAAAACTACAATGAGATATAATTTCTCACCTATCAGATTGGCAAAACTCCAAAAGTTTGAAAACATACTCTAACGGTGGGGCTGCAGAGAATCAGAAACGATCCTATACTGCTGAATAGTGTACAAATAGTTACAATCCCCATAGAATTTGCATCATCTTAAAGAAATCTATGTCATTTGATCAGGAAATCCTGCCTCTAAGAAATCTACCACGAAGACGTACCTCTACATGTATGAAAAAAATTCAAAATAATCCAAATGTCCATTACTAGCCATCTGGTTAAATAAACTATGATACATGGACATAATGTAGTATTATGTGACCACAAAAAAATAATGAAAAAGATTTCAGTGCACTGATATGGAGTGATATTGGGTATTACTGTTAGGATGGCAAGAATCAAAAGTACTGAGCAATGAATATTTGATGACACTTTTGTGTAAGAAAGAAAATAGGAAAATATGTATTTGCTTACTTTTGTAAGAAACAACTCAATGATAGAACCAAAAACAATAAAAATGGTCACCCATGAGGAAAGGAGTTGACAGAGCTGAGATGATTGAAATGACAGCAGATTTCAATAATATATTATTTTATACCATTTTGACGTTTGAAAAATACTAAGTCTAAAAATTTAAAGCAAGCTGAAACAAATAAACCAATTATTTACCGAACTGATAACATGACAACAAAGAGAGAGAGAAGGAAAAATAAATCTTTCAGTGTTATCTAAACAGAATGCTGTGACTGTATAACCTTAGTGGCATATATTCTAAGGAGAAAAGAGAATTCAAAGAAATTGTCAGCTTTACTCTGAAGTGAAAATATATAGTTAAAGCAAAAGTAGAAAAATGTTTATAATTATTGAGTATGGCCTGTGGCTATGTCGATATTCATGGCAATATTTTCAATTCTTCTGTATACTTGAAATGTCTTATAACAAAATATTGGAAACAAATCATGACCATTAACTAAACCAATAAGTTTCGAGACATTTTGTGGGTTATCACTTTGTTCCAAAGTAGATATTTTTACAAAGTAGGGTAAAATGTTCTTATATCACATGCTTCAAAACTAGAAGAAAAAAAAGTTTGGGAGATTTCTTCTCCATATCCTGAATATACTAAATGGCTTAAGTTACAAAAATATGTATCATAGAGTCTTTAAAATAACTCATTGCCTGAATAGTAAAAATTAAAATTGTCTTTCAATGAAGGAGATCATAAATATAAAGATGATACAGAAGACATTTGCAATATTAAAAACAACAAAGTATTAATATCCCAATTATAAGGAGTTCCTGACAATCAACAAACTACACAGGAATTTCATGGGAAAATCAGTAAACCAGCCTAAGCAACATGGCGAAATCCCACCTCTATGAAAACACAGAATTAAAGAGGAAATTAGAGGGTAAAGGAAGAAAAGCTGAGTGAAAAACTTTCCAGCCTTAGAACAGTACTTCATGGATAAACATGTATGAGGGGGCACTAAGAAAACCGAGTCAGCCTTTGCTCTGGTATACAAGCATTCTGGCAAAGCCTGCTAGCTCCGTGCATTTGGAAGAAGCACCCTCTGGCATGATGGGAGCTAAGCTGAAAACTAGAGCAATAGCATGTGTGTGCCTGTAGTCCCAGCTATTTGGGAGGCTGAGGCAGGAGGATCACTTGAGCCTTGGAGGCAGAGGTTGTAAGGAGCCGAGAGTGTGCCACTGCACTCCAGCCTGGGTGACAGAGCAAGATCCTGTCTCAAAATTGTTTTGATTTTAAAACAAAATAAAGGAAAAGAAAATGAGCAATGTAAAGGAACAATTTACAGAAGATAAGATCCAAAAGATTCTCAAGATTGTTAGGAATCAAAGACATATTAATTGAAACCATAAGGTAATACTTAACCACGTTTAGATTCACAAGTGCTGAAAGGGTTGTAGAGATACAACCTGCTCCACCATCAGCAGGAATGTCAACTGGTGCAAGCATACCTTAAACACTGAAAGTCATTTCGCTCCAGGTTTATATCTCAAAAAATTCAAACATGGGGGGTACGTAAAAGTATGTTCCTCATAGTCAAAGGCATAAGTCAGCTATTAGGTACCATTATTACAAATGTACACTTATTTTTTAAAAAATTAAAAGATTTCATTGCTGGTGAGATGATATATATATTTTTGTAAATTATAAAATATATGAATATATAATTTTA
>NW_016828776.1:1396349-1403133 GCF_001698545.2 Rhinopithecus bieti | reverse complement strand
AATTTTATAATTTTATAAAATTTTAAAATATATGAATCATTGAATATTGCATTTATCTGAGTAAGTGAAGTTCCCAACATTTGGTTGTTTCTATATCTTTGATCAGTTAATTTCTTTATTAGAAGACAACCTATCAAATTCCTTTTCCAGCTCTCTCTGAAAAAATAGCTCACAAGTATCGTTCAATTACAAATCATTTGGGTCACATGAATTGTCATGCTTTCTACTCTCCAAGGTGGCTTACATAGACCACATGAGAGTACCTGAAGTGCAGGAACACTTTCAAGCATTGTCAGTAAGTTTTTTTGTTTTGTTTTGTTTTTTTTTTTTTACTACAGTCTCCTGCAAAGCGCACTAAAGCTTCTTGCTGCCTGCCTTAACAGAGAGAGAGACCTTGCTCACAGGTTTCTGGGACAATAAATTATCCGTGGTTCCAGCCTGAAGGTTTCTTGGTCCTACAAAATGATACAGATTGTCTCCTGGCTGTCTATACTTTTCCCTCTGTTATGCAAACTTTAGTCCATTGCCAACAAGAAAAAATGCCTTTCGGAGATGCATTTTCAAAAATGTATTCTTCTGTTTCTCCTCTTCCAGAGACCCCCACATGCATTCAGGTTGATGGCAGATTTCTGCGTGAAGAACACATCTTGTTTTCAACATTGTAGCTGCTCACAGTGATTGGTGCTCACCATTTCTGTAGTAAGATCTCTACCACTGGGACCAATTTTCATCTATCTCTCTCATGGTGCCTCAGCCTCTAACAAAGGGTCTAGCCTCTGCATAAGTGTTTTTGCTTATAATCATTTTTTATAGAAAAATTTTCAACTAAGAGAATCAACATGACATTAATTTATTTGCATTTAGGGTCAATGATGCATTCAATACCAAAATACTAGGATGACTTCTCTGTTTTTCTCCATCTTCATTCTCTCCAAGAGAGCTCATCTATTCTCATAACTTCAATTATCACCTCCACAATAGTATGCATCCTGTCTTCTGAACTCCAATTAACCTCCCGGACTTCTTTGTGCTCCTGAGAAATCTCTTGTTCAATCTACTGAATCATACTACATTCCTTTTAGATGATGTGCCTTCACCATAAGTGCAACATCTGTAAAACCTAACTCATGGTCTCTCTCTAACCCACCCAAATCAGTTTGTACTCTACTATCATCATCAATTATACCATCATTTTTCTCATTGCCATGACTATCCTAAATGATATCATTAAGCCTTGTCAGTTCTCCCATTGACTCGTCTCCCTTATCTAGCTCTTCTGTCTTCCCACTAACACAACTGTAAGTTCAAGCTTTCTCCATCTCATTTGGATTATTCGTATAGTTTCCCTGTTGGATTCCAAGTCTCCATTCTTTCTGAGTTCTTAGCCAATGTAGTCCAAAGTGGAAGAAGCTGGTGGTGCTGTCCGTTTAGGCAGGCAAGCAGGCAGGTTCAGAGCCCTGGCATTTACAGCCAGAGAGCAAGAAAAGAGTGCTAGTGAGCAAAATTGAATTATCATATTATAAGGCTATTTGCATTCTTCCACATTTTATACCATCCAGCAGCTTTAGTCATTCCTAGCTGCTTATAGTCACAATAAGAAATAAAGCTAGATTTTTCAAGGCAGTCCTACTCCTGGTTGAGGAAAGGACAGAGATTTAATAATCAAATCATATTACTGGTAGTTCTTTATTACTTACTACATTAAATCTAAATATTGTTGTCATCAGTTCACAGCTCTGGATAATCTAGCTCATCTAGACACATCCAAATCTATTTCTTGAAACTTTCCAAAATGTACCTTCCACCAAATCACCTTAGTCCCCTTAATGCCCTGCATGATAACCCAATTTCCATCTTTGCATCTCTTTATACTTCTTTCTGCAGAATGCTCTGGTATTTTTCTCCATCTAAATATATCCTATTTATTTCTCAAAGCTCAATTCTAGAGTATCTTTTCTAAAGAACCTTTCTTTAGGTGTTTTGTCCAACATTAATCTCTACCTTTATATGTTCTACTCTATTAATTTGTGTCACATATTAAATATTGTCATTATTTATTCAGTAAATCTGTGGATATGTACTGAGAATATGGTACAAGATTCTGAGTCTGTATAATCCAAGATATAATCCTTATTGTTAAGAAGACAACAATATCCTTGATGATAAATCATAGATAGATAAAATATCTATGGATATTTAATATATTAAATATATATATAATAATAAAGCCAATTCAACTTCTTAGGGATGATAGATTTGTAGAAATATCTACCCCAAAAACTGGGCATTAAAGAGTGAGTATCATATTTTCAGGTTCACCAGAGGAGTAAAGAGCACTAGAGGAAGAATGTAATTATTATTTTAATGTGTACTCCATATCCTCCTATCTTTCATTCTTACTTTTCTATATGACTGGCAGAATACAAGAAAGAACTGAACAGACAAATGGTAATCTGAGTGCTTTTCATACACAATGGAATAAACTACCAGGCCTCTCACAGAAAATGAATGCACCGACGGACACTTATTTTGACTGAACTGGCCAGTATATAAGCTGATTAGCTAAATCAGTTGAAATACAAATAGATACAGCCAAGCAGAGCCCACTGGCCATCTATGAGTATCAGGAGGAGGTTGAAGGATGATAGTAGTGAGGAGTGCCTGTGGAACTGCTATGAGAGTCTCTTCTGCAGTGAGCAAAAACACTAGCATTATTTTTTAAATCTCCTACTCATGTCTCCAGGAAAATTACAAAGTATACAAGTAATAAAACTCTCTAGTTATACATAACAATGAAGAGACACTATGTATTGAATTCTAGAGTGCTTGAGCAGTCAGTGCAGCTTAGAGAGAATGCTTTCTATGAAAGAAGTATTAAGCACAAAGGCTAGACTACTGCCCCAAAGACTGGCATGTGAGACGACTCATTTGGAAGTAGAGTGGAGTTTGGAAGGCAATGGTTTTAATGCAGTGACTTCCTGTAACTTCATAACACTTCAGTAAAGTTACTAGAAACATAAGACATTGTCTGTCATTGAACTTCTCATAGAAAATGGGAAGAGACTGAGCTGCATATTTCTATGTTTGTTCCAGGGTAAAATCTAGACAGCATCCTTGGATACAGAAGCACATAGGTAGAGAAAGGCAGTGGAAATAAGATATAAGTAAATCAAAAAAGCATTGGGAGGGATATGAACTATCATAACTCTACGAATAGAAGTTGGGACAAGATTTTCAGATCTCCAGAGGCAGGAGGATGTAGCCAGCACCCGGGTTATTTATAATCAGAGTTAGAATTGTTGAAGCAATGGTGAAAATGAGAAACATTTTTACTTGATGTTCCCGTCTATATTTTTGTTTAAAGTTCAACAAACTTTAGTATTCTATCAAATTCAAGCTAGTACTTGCTGTTACTTCCATAATTGCTAAAAGGCTACACATTTTAGTGAGTAGTTTGAGAAGACCTCAGAATCTCTTGAGAATCTTTCAGGAAGTCTGTCTAATGCATATTTCAGAAAGTGTGTCTTCAGAAATGCACTACAAAAACATGTTATGTGTTTGGGAGAAATATCTAAAGCTCTTAAATGAAGGTAGAATGAATATTTAGAGAATATTTCCCTTTATTATGTGGGCTGAGGAGGTAAATAGCATAGGCCACTGTGCCCCCACTGAAATAACCTCTGAATAGTGATCTAGATTATGAATATAAACATTGATTTTTTTCAAGCTCATTGTCTCCAAACATCTCAAAGTTTTCATGAGGCTATTGTTAAAGAAAATGAGAGGAATGAGTGAAAAAAGGAAGAAAGAGCTAAAAGAAAAAAGAAAGGTGAGAAAGAAAACACAAAACAATATACTATGCTTTTAAAAGAAATGTTTGTTGTGAAACAAAAAAAAAACTTTAAGTACTATAGTTTTCATTTTTTTACAATGTTTTAGATTCTTAGATATACTAAAATATGACAAAGGTGCTAATGGTGTACAAGGTGGGCTCCAACCTAATAATTCTTCCAAAGCAGACTTATAAACTCATTGCGAATCTGGACACTCATAGACAGGGGCTTCTACAAATTTTCATGCCTGGGGGAATCTATTCTCCATGGAGCCTGAAGGCAAATTGACGTGTTGCTGTATTTAATTTTCATCTACCACCATTTTGTTTTAAAAATATTTAGGAATAATGTGCCCTTAAACTCATGATATAACTATTAATTTCTCATTCAAACAATTGCATGGATTGTGTAATGTATGCCACACTATCAAAATCCCTTTTCTATTAAAACTAATAGATTACTAGTAAAATAAGCAAGCAAACAAACAAACAAATAGGTAAATATATACAGGACTTCCACTTCTGAACAAAGCAAAGGAACAGAGACCAAATTTATTCTCCTGCATCATGCAACTAGAGGGTTGGACAAAATAAATTTTAAAAACTTTTTTTTTAAGCTTTCAGCAACAAATGCTTGATAATGTGATCCCTGAATAAAACAGAAAAAAATAAATAAAGTGAGCCCTCAATTTTACTGGAGGCAATTTCCAAGCAGCAACACAGGCAGGAGACCCTCAGTGTCCAGATGTCTCACTACATTAAGGAATCAGATATTGAAGCTCTGGGAGAACAAGACAGCTTTGCAGGAGAGACTATTGGAGAGGAGGAAGATACACAGAAAGACAGCTCTAAATTCTACACAGGGGATACTTTCTAGTTTTTGGTTTTATGCTGAGATGCAAATATGTGAGAGAAACTACCTTAGGCTGGGTAAAGAACCAATGGAAAAGAGCTTGCAGAACAATTCGAGAGGCTGATATCGTGATGGGAATAATTCATATTCTCACTGGCCTGATTGGAAAGAAATAGGAAAATATGGAGTATTAGATAAACTTCTCAAAATAATATCTCATTCATAATGGAATGGAATTAGCCTAAGACTACAGACAACTCTGGACCTGACCTAACAAATCTTAAAAACAAACTTTGATAGTATTCATCTGATTCCAAGGAATTTACTCTTATGCCAGAACAAAATCCAACTCTATTTTAGGGAATATGACAAGGTAAAATTCACAATGTCTAACCAAAAAAAAAAAAACACACACACACACAAATTAATACACATACAAAGAAGCATGAAAATACAATCTATAATTAGCTAAAATAAAATAAAAAGTAGTACAGAAATGAGAGACATGATAGAAATAGTAATAAAAGAAGACATTAAAGGAGCTACTATAAACATGCTATGTATATTCACCTACATAGCAGAAAATGTGTACATAATGAAGAAAAATGAAATATATCAAAAAAGCAAAAAAAGAATATCTTGACTTTTAAAAATGTATAATATAGGAAATGAAAACACAGTGGATGCAATTAACAGTATATGAGACATTATGAAGATCAGCGCATTTCTAAACATAGCAATATAAACAATTCAAAGTGAAATAGAGAAAAAATGACCACAAAATGACCCAGGCATTAATATTCAGTGGGAAAATATTAATTATCTGTTTCTCATAATTAGAGTTCTAGAGGAAGAGGTGTTGAAGGCAGAAAAAAATATTTAAAGAAATAATGGCTAAATATTTTCCAAATCTGATGAAACTATAAATTCATACATCTAAAAATTCAACAAGCCCCAGACAGAATAAACAGAAGTAAACTACTCCTAAACACATTATAGTTAAGTTGCTGAAAACAGTTCTAAGTTGAAAATTGTTTGAAGCAACCAAATGAAAAAAGACATCAATGTTTCGAGGAAAGAGATAAAGATTTACAGCTGATTTTTTTGCTGGAAACTATGCAGTACAAAAGACAATAAAATAATTTCTTTAAAGATCTGATACAAAAAATATATCTGTTAATCAAGAAGTTTTAAGGAGTGAAAATATCATTCAAAAATGAAAGCAAAATAAAAAACATTTTCAGGCCAATACACTGAGAGAATTAATCACAAACAGACTTGTATTATAAGAAAATCCTAGTAATTCTTCAGGGAGGAGGAACATTGTAGCAGAAAAATTTCAATCCACAAAAGCATGAAGAGCACCAAAAATGGTAAATATATAACTAAATAAAAATGTTTCCATTTAATAATTTTGTTAAGACAATTAACTAAAGCAAGAATAATAGCAATATAATGTGGGTTTTAGAACATTCATCAACATGGATGAGTCGCAAAAGAATCATGCTACATGAAAGCAAACAGAAACAACAGATGATATATTGCATCATTCAGTTTTTATTAAATACTAGAAAGTGCAAGGCAAGAGTAAACAAACCAGATAAGTAGTGGCCAGAGATGGGCCCTGGGTAGGGGATTGACTGCAAAGGGATATAAGGGGAATTTAAGGATGGTGGAAATGTTATATTGTCATAATTGTAGCAGTGGTTAACTATCTACCAATACTCACAAATCAAATTGTACACTTACAATTGGTAAATTTCTATATGTAAGATATACCTTTGTGAAACATATTTTAAAGTAAAAAATAAAAGGCCACCAGTCTAAAAGAAAGTTGTAAGTCAAATAACAGTTTTACATTTAAGAAAATACTTAACATTTTTTAACTGACAACTTTTTTTGAGTGATATCTGATTTTTGGACTGATTTGACTGTTCATCAGTCAAACTATTCAAACAAATTTGTGGATATGAATATAATCTTAATACAGAATGATATTTTCCTCAATGTATGCTGAAGTTGCTAAGTTATAAATGGGCTCTATGTAAATGAAGAATATATATATATATATATATTTAAATCTAACAGAGGAAATTAAA
>NW_016828776.1:1390261-1396333 GCF_001698545.2 Rhinopithecus bieti | reverse complement strand
AAGTTGTAAGTCAAATAACAGTTTTACATTTAAGAAAATACTTAACATTTTTTAACTGACAACTTTTTTTGAGTGATATCTGATTTTTGGACTGATTTGACTGTTCATCAAACTATTCAAACAAATTTGTGGATATGAATATAATCTTAATACAGAATGATATTTTTCCTCAATGTATGCTGAAGTTGCTAAGTTATAAATGGGCTCTATGTAAATGAAGAATATATATATATTTATATATTTAAATCTAACAGAGGAAATTAAAGCTAAAATAGAAAGCTAATCTATCTTTGTTTTCTCCCCAGTCTTACCTACTTTCTAAGGGTAGTAACCATCTTGATAGAGTCAACTAATAAAGTTTGGTTGAAAACTTGACTATCATGTATAGACACAAAGTTGAACATATTTTCATATTTAAATATAGAAATAAAGTTATCATCTGAAAATCCTATCCAAAACTTTTCACCTCAGCAACATTCATTTTTAAAATGTATAAATCCTTTGATCACTTTAAGGTTGGGAGCAGAGTTCACTTAGATAGTTTTAAAAGAGTCCAGGTGTTAGCCAGTGTTGACTTGTCTTAGAGTAACAGGACAGGACAGATTCCAGACGGATTTTGATGCTGAGCTCACAAAACTTGCTGATGGCTTAGATATGGGTGTGGCTGAAGAACTGGATAAACGGTGATTCCATTTTCTGAATTGGAAGAAAATGGCAGAAAATTTGGGAAAGGTAAGTCAAGAGTTCTTACTGAGACATCTTGAATTTGAGATGCTCATTAGATTTGCAAGTGGAGAGTCACAAAAGCTAATGAAAAATAAAGCCTGCTGTTTAGGAGAAAGATGACACCTGCACATATAAGTTTAAAAGTTTTTGGTTTATAGGTAGACTGTCCACTCAATTGTGTCTCCCACCCTAGCTCCCAAATTTGTAAGTTGAAGTCCTATCCCTCAATATCTCAGCATAAATAGAGATAAAACTTTTGAAGAGTTGATTAATTTCAAATGAGTTCTTTAGGGTGGGCCATAATTCAATCCGACTAGTATCCTTATAAAAAGAGGAGATTAGGTACAGACACAGCCATACTCATGTTAGTATATATATAGAGAAGGCAGCCACCTACAAGCAAGACATGTTGTAGGAGAAACCAAACCTGTGATTCCTTGATCTTGGACTTCTAAGCTTCAGAACTCTGAGAAATACATTTTCATTATTTAAGCCACCTAGTCTGTGGTACAGATGCTCCTCACTTTACGATGGGGCTATGTTCCATTAGAACCATCATAATCTGAAAATATCATAAGTTGAAAATGCACTTAATTCAACTAACCTACTGAACACCATAGCTTAGCCTAGCCTACCTTAAACGTGCTCAGAACACTTACATTAGACTACAATCAGACAAAATCACCTAACACTAAGCCTATTTATAATAAAGTGCTGAGTATCTCCTATAATTTATTAAATACTCTACTGAAAGTAAAAAATAGAATGGTTTTATTGGTAATTGGAGTACAATTTCTACTGAATGTGTGTTGCACACCACCATAAAGTCAAAAAATCTAAGTTCAACCATCAAAGACAGACTGTTTTGTTACAGCAGCCCTAGCAAACTAATACATGGATATGGTCCAAAGACACTGCATTGAATAAGATCACCTAGGAAACAAGTGTTGACAGAAAAAAGTAGAGTTTCAAAGGTTGAAACTTAGTGCATTCCAGTCATTACAGACCAGAAAGAAAAAGAAGAAGAAGAAGAGACAATATAGACAGAATGGGTAACTTATCAATTATACAAAAGAAAAGAAAAGTGTGGAGTCCTGGAAACCCAGTGGAAAAAAAAAAAAAATGAGTTTCAAAGAGGGAGTGATCAACTCTACCGAATACTAAGTGGTCAGGTAAAATATAATTTAATAAACGACCTACTGATTTTGCCAGGTCAAGGTCATCACTGATTTTGACAATAGAAGTTTCATGGAGTAGCTGGAATGGAAATCTGACTGGAATTGGTTCCAAAGAGACTGTAGTCAATTCAATCTCTCTCAAAAGTCTAGTATAACTTCATGAAAAGGATGTTTTAAAACTATAAAACCATAACAATTGGGTGAACATGAGAGAAGACAACAGTAACACTATTTTAGAAACTAAAAAACAGATGGAGAATTGGTAACTGACTTAATAGAACAAAGAAAGCCAAATCCTATGCCAGCATTGAAGCAAACTGATTGGAGTTGTACTTTATAATGAGCAGTGAGCTTAGGAATTTTCAGTGATTTTGAAGGGAGTAGTTAAAATAAGAAGACAGTATGAAAATGGTTGGAGACTCTATTATTCCCTCCCCTTCTAAGCTGGAAGAAGACCTAGTTTCTATTCTCAGAAGATATTAAAGCATAGGTAATTGCAACCATCAAAGGCATAGGATGACCATTTACCTACTGAATGCTAAATGTAAAACCTTCCAGTGCCCTTCCCCCATTCAAGTTCCAGAATGCTGCTAGCCCAACCCTTACCCTCCAAAGAGGAGCCTGAGGACTCCTCTCTGGGAAATAAACCATCCCAAAAGGAAACACCTAAGGGTAATGACCATGGGGGTGTTGGGGTGTTTGCCAGCAAATGCTCCATCTTAGATCACCCTTTAGGAAATACTTCCAACTTTCACTACCTATATACATACAAATACTATGACCTTTCTACCATCTCCTTAGACTCCCATTCGTAAATCAGAAGCAGACAATCTAAGAGTACCAGAAAACTGAGAAAAGTCTGTAACAAGATGGAGATACAAATGACATAATAAAGCATCGTCAAGGAAACAGACCATGCAGGAAGAAAATTAAATGGAGAATGCAGGATAATGGCTGTCATTAGATATAGAAAAGTTCATATAAGAGCTGAGTGACCCATAAATAAATATAAAGAAAATTTTAAAAATTTGACAGCTGGGCGCGGTGGCTCAAACCTGTAATCCCAGCACTTTGGGAGGCCGAGATGGGCGGATCACGAGGTCAGGAGATCGAGACCATCCTGGCTAACACGGTGAAACCCCGGCTCTACTAAAAAATACAAAAAAAAAAAAAAAAAAAAAAACTAGGGGCAGGCGCCTGTAGTCCCAGCTACTCGGGAGGCTGAGGCAGGAGAATGGCGTAAACGCGGGAGGCGGAGCTTGTAGTGAGCTGAGATCTGGCCACTGCACTCCAGCCTGGGTGACAGAGCAAGACTCCGTCTCAAAAAAAAAAAGTTTGACACCTATCATCACTAAGATCCTTGTTCCTCCTTTTAACTGAGGGCAAAAGCCCAACTGAACAAAGTTTACACATTTTTTTAAATCTATTCTTGTCATGTTCCTTACTGATGTAATCCTGCACTTCCCACCAGAATTAGCTAAGGAAGCTCATTTTTTACTTTGGCTTTTTTCAGTACTTCTGATCAGCCACATCATACCTCCTTAGAAGCACCTTCAGAAACTCATGGTCAAGCTCAAGGTTTGCAAAGCCTTTCTGACTCCAAAGTTTGGATAAACCCCACCTTTTCCCTCTGTATACTCACATGAGTATGGCTATGTCTGTGTCCTAATCTCCTCTTTCTATAAGGGTACCAGTCAGATTAGATTATACTCCACCCTAAAGAACTCATTTGAAATTAATCACTTCTTCAAAAGCTTTATCTCTGCTGGGCATGGTAGTTCACACCTGTAATCCCAGCACTTTGGGAGGCCAAGGCAGGTGGATCACCAGAGGTCAGGAATTTGAGACCAGCCTATTCAACATGGTGAAACCCCATCTCTACTAAAAATACAAAAAATTAGTCAGGTGTGGTGGTGTGTGCCCATAATCCCAACTGTTAGAGAGGCTGAGGCAGGAGAATCGCTTGAACCTGGGAGGTGGAGATTGCAGTGAGCCAAGATGGCGCCATTGCACTCCAACCTGGGCAACAAGAGCAAAACTCCATCTCAAAAAATAAAACAAAAATAAAAATATAAGTTTTATCTCTATTCATGCCCATTCTGAGGTACTGAGGGACAGTACTTCAGCTTATGAATTGGGAGCTAGAAGTGGCAGCTATGTTCTACAGTTATTAATCCTGTGTTATCTCAGCTTTCCCATTTAGCTTTTCACTCCTCTAACATCTGTGCAATTAATTGTGTATATTAAGCTCCCTCATTTTAAAATACCTAGTTTGGGGCTGGGCTCGGTGTCTCACGCCTGTAATCCCAGCACTTTGGGAGGCTGAGGTGGGCAGATCACGAGGTCAGGAGATCGAGACCATCCTGGCTAACGTGGTGAAACCCTGTCTCTACTAAAAATACAAAAAATTAGCCGGACGTGGTGGTGGGAGCCTGTAATCCCAGCTACTTGGGAGGCTGAGGCAGGAGAATGGCCTGAATCCGGGAGTTGGAGCTCGCAGTGAGCCGAGATCGCACCACTGCACTCCAGCCTGGGCGACAGAGTGAGACTCCATCTCAAAAAAAAAAAAAAAAAAAAAAAAATTTTGAGCCGGGCACAGTGGCTCACACCTGTAATCCCAGGACACTTTGGAAGGCCAACGTGGGTGGATTACTTCAGGCCAGGAGTTTGAGACCAGCCTGGCTAACACAGAGAAATGCTGTATCTACTGGAAAAAAAAAAAGGCAGGTATGGTGGTGTGCACGCCTGTATTCCCAGCTATTCGGGAGGCGGAGGCATGAGAATCATTTGAACCTGGGAAGCAGAGGTCGTAGTGAGTGATCACACCACTGCACTCCAGCCTGGGTGACAGAGTGAGACTCTGTCTCAAAAATATAAAATAAAATACCTAGTTTGACTTTTCTTTATTGACTGAACCCTAACTGATACAGGGAAGGCATTGTAAAACTGATATACCCACACGTTTCTGGTGTCAGCATACATTTGTGCAAAATCTTTCGGAAGGCAAATCAGCAATACCTGCCAGGAGCCAACACAATGTTCAATAACTTTGGTTCACTAATCCTGTATCTATCAATCAGCTGCAGTAACAAGCAAACCCCAAATCACAGTGACTTATAATATCACATTTCTTTCTCAACACACGTGATTGCTGTGTAAACTGCAGTTTTGTTTCCACCTGTAGAACTGCTCCACACACGCATTTTTTTTTTTTTTTTTTTTTTTTTTTTTTTTTTTGAGAGGAGTCTCGCTCTGTCGTCCAGGCTGTAGTGCAGTGGCCGGATCTCAGCTCACTGCAAGCTCCGCCTCCCGGGTTTACGCCATTCTCCTGCCTCAGCTTCCCGAGTAGCTGGGACTACAGGCCCCCGCCACCTCGCCCGGCTAGTTTTTTGTATTTTTTAGTAGAGACGGGATTTCACCGTGTTAGCCAGGATGGTCTCGATCTCCTGACCTCATGATCCGCCCATCTCGGCCTCCCAAAGTGCTGGAATTACAGGCTTGAGCCACCGCGCCCGGCCTCCACATGCATTCTTAATCTAGGACATGAGCTCAAAGAGGAGCATTGTTTTCATGACAGAAGTGCCAACCCAAAGCACATAATCTCTTTTAAAACTTCTGCTCAGACCTATCATACTGTTACTTCAGCTTGTGTTTTATTGCCCCAAACAAGTCATATAAACAATTCTGACAGTGATGCAAAAACTTTTTATCCTACCTATTAGGAAGGTCTCTCAAGTCATGTGGAAAAGAGCATGGAGGTATAATCCTTCCACAAAGAAGGAGCAGATAGTTGGAGATAATAATTCATTCAACCACACTACTCCTGGTAATTTTTCTAGTTTAGGTAAGTTCTAAATAATTCAAAAACCTAAAAAACTGTATTCACAAAATGTTGAATGCAACATTAATTAATAAAATTTGTAAACATAATATGGTAAAGGCAACACAAATTTAGTTCAAAGCAAAATACATTAAAAAAATTATTTAAAATGATAATGTAACTAGAAGTAAAATGATTAGAAAGTCACTGAAAAAATAAAAACATTTAAATATTAATGTAACTTAGAGTATATTTTATACATAGGGAATGACTAGATATAAACTAAAAATGAAAACAAAGAATTAACAAAGGATGTGTTGTTCAGAGTGGTTGTAGATTTTTTTAAAT
>NW_016828776.1:1372845-1388899 GCF_001698545.2 Rhinopithecus bieti | reverse complement strand
GGAAGTTTTTCTCCTTTATAAATAAATAAAAATAGATCTAATTAAATGCATGCAACTTTTCCAGTTGAAATCTCTAGATAAATCAAAATCTTTTTTCATATGGTTAGTGTGGTCAGATCTGTGCTAAGTGCAGGAAACAGGAAGACAGTCCTGTCATTCAGATGATCAGCTGTAATTAATTTTGTTGTTGTTGTTGAATGAAATATCTCTATAACCATTGCTTTGATTCTTTGTAATTCAGATTTGATTAATACTATTAAAATAGAATATTATTATTTCATATTGTATTTAAGGAGATCTATTTATATCCTCCTTATTAAGGTGAAAGTAAGATAAAGTAGTTAATGATGAAGTCCTAATGAAAAACAGAACACTTCTTTTTTACAAAGTACCAAATCTTTTAAATGAAAAGTATGATTATATTCCTCTGATGCAATGAATTTAGATTGTTTGTTGTATATAGTCAGAACTTACTGTAACAATGTATTTATTTTAACAAGGAAAATTAATAGTTCTTTTATAATTCATTTATCATGGAGATATTTTTCATAAGATAAAAATATTTCCATATATTGGAAATATACAAAAGCTACCAACAATTTGCCAATATATAATGAAAACAGGGGTAGTTAAGTTTTACAATTTAAGTCAATTATTTTTGATATTATAATGAATGCTTTTTGTCAGGATATTGGCAAGGTTAAATATTCCAAATATGATATCATGCATTCGTTCTCATCTTACCAATAAAATGAGATTATACATTGTTAATTTTATAAAGTCTTTTTATTCTCTCATATTGACAGAGGATCTGTTAGTAAATCACCTCATCCAGTATTCTAAGTAATCCATTGGTGGCCTGAGCTAATACAACTACAAATACAGATATTCCTTTTCCACCAAAAGGATTAGGTCTATAATTTGTTTGTTTTTTGTTTAATGAGCAGAAAACACTAATGTTATTCTTTCATTTTTGAAACTATTTACTGGCTATGTTTATCCATTAAAGTCATTGAATAAAATCTCTGTATGACATATCCTAAATTCCTTCCGATCCAGATATTTTATTTCATTAGAGCCACAAAGTTTAACTCTCTGATTCATTAAGGTTTACCTAGAGTTGTCATAGGGAATGACACAGAGTGAATTTAATCCTCATTCAAATAGGAATATTCACCATGTCCAAAAAGAACTGATTACTATTGTTTGATTCAATGAAAGAAATCTAAGTGTCTACTTCAATTGTGTACATAAAAATACAGGTATTATCAGAATCATGCTCACTTCTACCTGTCATGATATGAAAAGGAACTTGGAAATTCAGGGAGAGAACTTGAAATGGAATGAAAAGTTGCATAGATGATTATCCTTTTAATTTCATGTAGTCACATTTCTAAACAAGCTTACAAAATAATTTCTTCTATTTCTAAATAACACAAATAAATACACTCAATATTTTATTTCTTCAAAATATTTCATCAATTCGCAAGTTGATTCAAATAGAAAGTCTACATCAAGATAACTATGTAAAAACTTACTATAAGAATCTAAATCTTAATGAAAATCTTCAGAACTGCAAAATCTAAATTATACAATGCTTATTTTTCAATTTCACCATTACTCTGAGAAAACACACAGGAAAAATCTAAATCTAAACAATTTCACTCATTTTCTTCCAAACCATTATTTATATAAAAGTAGAAGTTTTTTCTAATACTCTTAAACAAAAATTTTCTTGGCCTAAAATATTCTCATAAATAGGCTGAAATTAAGAGACATAAGATGTAAAGGTTTCCACAGGGTCAAGAATAAAAAAGTAAGTGTTACTTCATTAATAAAAATACTTTGTAAATGTCATTATATTTAAAATGTTATTCTATTAATTTTAAACATTATGAATATTTATTTTATTTAATTTTCCTTGTTTATAATAGAATGCCTCATTAACAGCAGAATGTTGTACAGTGAAATAACTCAGAATTATTTTATAACTGACATATAATAGGTCTTTTTGACCTAATACCCAAGGATTCTCAAGGAAAAATAAGAATCTAATCTGAATTAGCCCTGAATAGACATTGGCAACTCTTAGCCTGTTGTAGGACAGTTTAGTAATAGGTTTAGCCAAAAGCAAATTCTTTACCTGATCCCACATTTTGAAAATACATTTTTATAGAAAACATTGGATCTTACAAATAGTAGTAAAAGACAAACAAAATGTGGGTGTTGACCAACTTGTACCTATCACCACCTCAGGGGAGACAGAGTCCCACAGCACAGATGATAGCAAACAGCATAACAACACCTACCACCAGGAACAGTAGTCCCGACATGTCTACCCATTTCATGGTTTTCAGGTGTCAGGGCCACCAAGAAAGATGTGACTCACACAGATACTGGATGGAGCAACACTTTATTCACACAGAGAAGAAACAGAGCAAGATCAGCTTCAATACTGAACATTATCCTCCCACAGTCAACAGATCTTGCTCAGCAGCCACCACAACAAGATGGTTTGCACTGACTCCTCTTTTGCTACAAGCCAAGGACCGTTCCATCTCCACTGGAGGAGATATACCACATATAGCCATGGGGTTAGCCAGGTGCCATATGATACACACACTTAGGCGGAACAAAGAAGTAGACATCAAGTCTGGAACAGGAAAAAATATTCCAAAACAAAGAGTTATGTCCAGCACAGGCAGCCATCTTCATCTCTTTGTAAGGAAATGTTCTAGGTCCACATTAGGCCATTTGTGTGGCTATAAAGAAATGCCTAAGGCTAGTTAATTTTTAAATAAAGGAGTTTTAATTGGATGATGGTTTAGCAAGCTGTACCAGCATGGCTCCAGCACCATCTACTCCTGCTGAGGGCCTCAGGAAGTGTACAATCATGGCAGAAGGCAAAGCAGGCACAGGCATGTCACATGGCAAGGGCGAGAAGGGGAAGGCCCCAGACTCCTAAGCCACCAGATTCTTTTAAACAACCAGATATTTTCTTTTATTTTCTTATTTTATTTTATTTTATGTATTTATTTATTCATTTATTTTGAAATGGAGTCTCGCTCTGTCTCCCAGACTGGAATGCAGTGGAGCAATCTTAGCTCATTGCAACCTTCCAGGTTCAAGTGATTCTCCTGCCTCAGCCTTCTGAGTAGCTGGGATTACAGGCACCTCCAACCATGCTGGGCTAATTTTTGTGTTTTTAGTAGAGATGGGATTTCACCATGTTGGCAAGAGTGATCTCAAACTCATGACTTCAGGTGATTCTACTGCCTCAGCCTCCCAAAGTGCTTGGAGAGCCACCACCGGGCCCAGATATTTCAAACAACCAGATTTCACGTGAACTAACTTAGAGAGAACTCACTCATCACCAAGGGGATGGTGCCGAGCCATTCACGAGAGATCTCCCCCATGATCCAATCACCTTCCACAAGGCCCCATCTCCAACACTGAGGATTACATTTCAACATGAGATTTGGAGAGGACAAACATCCAAACCATATCAAGGCCCAAGGCTCTTTCCTGTGCCACAGTGCAAAGGTTAAAAGACTACACACACATGAGTTTCTTTCCCAACAGTAGATTTGACCAAACAGTAGAATAGGAATCAACAAACTATTGCCTTCAGGCCCTGGCCCTTAGCCTGCTTTTGTAAATAAACTTTTATTGGAACACATTCATGCCCACTCCTCTCCATATTTTCTACGGATGCTTTCATGCTACTATGGTAGAGTAACGAAGTTACAACAGAGACCTCATGGCCAGCAGTACAACAGACACTGTCTGGCCCTTTACAGAAAATGTTTGATGACTCCTGGAGTAAAACATTACCAGCTACTACTAAGAATAGGATTTGTGCATATAATTTTGCTGGTTAGAGATCAAAGCAGTTGAATATATATTTGCCAACAAATATTCTTTTGGTGTAGTGTATCTCACAAGAAGGCAAACCAAAATAATGAGAAACAAAATTTAAATTATTGAATCCCCAAGAAATAATTAAAGTACTTGCAGAATGTATGTCATGGAGAACTTAAAAAACCCAAAAAAAAAAAAAAAAAAAAAATCTCTCTCTCTCTCTCTCTCTCTCTCTCTCTCTCTCTCTTTCTCTCTCGACTTTCACCTGAAGGCAGGAGATGAGGCTGGTTAGCCTCTTAAAAGTCCCTCTAGTCTTGAGTCTGTGATTCTCATCATGGAAGAGGAGTTTTGCTTTTAGTCCAGTCAAATATGTTTCTGTTAACCCCAGAAAATGCTTCTAAATGTAAAACGGCTGACATTCTTAAAAGTAAACATGGTGTCTTTTCTTCTGGAAGATGCTATTGTTCAAATAATGACACTTCCTCTGACATTGACAGTGGCGAGTGGAGTAGAATGTCAGACTAAGATAAGAGACTATGTTCTAGTGAAAAATTGGATCAAGATTCCCCTGACACCACATCAGCATTTAAGAGGCCAGACTTACCTGCCATTCCAGTGTGCACTTAAAGGACAGGCATAGAATCAATTAAACCATCACCAAACAGAATTCAAGTATTTTCTTCTTGTTTTTAATGCCAATAGTTAAAATTTTGGTTCTTATCTAATGGTGGTGAACAAACAAAAGGAAAATAAAACATGCCACGGCCTAAGCAAAGGAAGCAATGTACTTAATATCATGAAACTAAAAAAATTTTCTTCCCCAATTGCTTTCAGAATTATTGTCTACCTTTTTTACCCTCATTTTTTATTCCTTTGGTGACATTCAAGTCCTAGAAAATGTTTTTAAAAGCAATTATATTTCTAAAGCAAGTTTCCCAAACTCCCACAGCTTAACTTTTCGGCTTAAAATATCATGTTTTAAAAGGTGTTGGCATTCAGTTTTACCTAACAAATAGCTGGATCTTTAAAAAGAAAAAAATCTGACAGTTTAACAAGTAAAAAGTCTGTGTGTGTCTGTGTGTGTGTGTGTGCACACATGCACATGCACGTCTGTGTATTGAGTGGGCTGATTATTTTGCTTTAAACCACTAACTTATTTAAACAAATTAAAATAAAAAAAGCCTTACATGAATTATAGACTGCTGCTTCTATTGAGGTTTTTACTGCAAATAATTAAAGAATGTCAGGTAAAATTTGTCCTTTTGAAACTATGGAGTTGAAAGGGAAACCTAACACAGTTAAACCTAACACAATTAAATATGCATTAGTGTTTGCTTTTCTAATTTTTAAATACAAACTTATTCTCACATTCATCACATTCACCTACTCGCCTAAATATAGATAAATGGCACATATAAGAAATTCTTCAAAACAAAATAAGAATATTGAAAATAAAACTGAAAATACCTTTCCCTTCTGGCCTTGATGGTATACACGGAATCAGGATTTCTCCTGCTATAAATAACTAAAAAGTAGATATTAAAATAGCTATTATCAGGCAATAGGCTGTACAGGACTATTAATTATGAAAGAAATAACATAAACAAGGTGAACCTATGGATATCCTAACTTTTTGCCAGGAAGCATTTTGCAAAAAAGAATGTAGAAAAGGAAACCCCAGACAGAGCACAGTAATCTTGCCAAATTGAAGAAACAGATTTGAACTTGGAGAGTCTCGAGAGGTTAGAATTTGAGGAAGTTAGAATTTCTGGAGCAGAATTACCAGAGAAGATAAAACTATGTAGAAGAAAGATTCCAGAAATCTGTAGAGGAGTGTGTTTGAGTCTTCATCTGAATACGAAAATATTCATTATGACCAGAGAGTACACAAAGCTAGGCAAGGGCAAGTGAGTATAAGCCAACTAATTTTCAGAACACACAGGACTGGCAACTATTCAAGTTCTGACCAGACAATGTGAAGATGTTTTGAACACTCATAGCATTTCTTAGAGTTGCCATAAAAGAATGGCTTAGTTGTAAATAAACCCTGAAGTAAATGTTACACCAGACTGATATTACAAAGCTTAAACACAGGAAGTGATTAAGCTGATCCACACCTAACTTAACTGCCTGGCAAAACAACATTTACCTTGTTAAAAGAAGTCAACAAAATTCAGATACTCAATATGGCATTCATAATATTCAGCACCTAATGACAAACCAGTGATAAGAGTTTAAGGGTGAAAATACATGCAGAAAGAGAAGGGGCAAAGTAAGTAGAAACAGACCTAGGAATGACAGATATAAGGGAATTAGCAAAAAGGGGTTTAAAACAACTACCATAAAATGTTCAAGAATTTAAAGGAAAATATGAACATATTAAGGAGAAGATGGTGAATATATTAGCGATGAAACTATAATACATGAAAGAAAAATCTCATTTATGTCCCTAATGTCTTTGACTGCATATTTCACACTGAGAAAAAAAAAGTATCAATCACATTGGAAACATAGCAGTGGAAACTATGTACACTGAAGCATATAGGGAGAAAAAAAGTGACAAAAATGAATATTCTAGAACCTAAATGTTACTTTCTAAATAAGATTCTTTATTAAAAGAAACCAGTGTTCCCTGGCGAAATGGCTATTCCTAGGGATAGGGGAAGGAAAATACAAAATGAGCTTGGAGTATCTTGCCGTGCCAAAAATTAAAAGAATTCTCGAAATATAAAGGGATGGGACATGTCAAAGGGACACAGGAACCAACCTGAAAGGATTCCTCATGGCTAAAATTGGAAGAATATTGGCAACAAAATAAATATTATTTTGTTCATAGCCAAAAATGTAAAAAATATGTACATGAGACCATATTAATATGAATAAATAGTAAATAGGGATAGAAGAAATACCTTTCTTATACAAAAATTCCAAATAATGTATGTAGAAGTCCTTCCCACCCTTATTAAATGAATTTGGGTTGGACTTAGAGACTCTAAAGAAACAAGGAAGGAAAGAAAATGACCATACTACCCAAAGTAACTTATAGATTCAACACTATTCACATCAAGCTACCAGTGATTTTCTTCACAGAATTAGAAAAAACTACTTTAAATTTCATACAGAAATAAAATGAGCCTGTATAGCCGAGACAATCCTAAGCAAAAAGAACAAAGCTGGAGGCATCATGCCATCTCACTTCAAACTATACTTCAAGGCTACAGTAACCAAAACAGATACGTAGACCAATGGAACAGAACAGAGGTATCAGAAATAACACCACACATGTACAACAATCTGATCTTTGACAAACCTGACAAAAACAAGCAACGGGGAAAGGCTTCCCTATTTAATAAATGGTGTTGGGAAAACTGGCTAGCCATATGCAGAAAACAAAAACTGATACCCTTCCTTACACCTTACGCAAAAATTAACTCAAGATGGATTAAAGACTTAAATATAAAACCTAAAACCATAAAAACCCTAGAAGAAAACCTAGACAATACCATTCAGGTATTCATCAGCTCATCATCACTGGTCATTAGAGAAATGCAAATCAAAACCACAATGGGATACCATCTCACACCTGTTAGAATGCCAATCATTAAAAACTCAGGAACCAACAGATGCTGGAGAGGATGTGGAGAAATAGATGGGAGTGTAAATTAGTTCAACCATTGTGGAAGACAGTGTGGTGATTCCTCAAGGATCTAGAACCAGAAATACCATTTGACCCAGCAATCGCATTGCTGGGTTTACACCCAAAGATTATAAATCATTCAACTATAAAGACACATGCACATGTATGTTTATTGAAGCACTATTTACAATAGCAAAGAGATGGAACCAACCCAAATGCCCATCAATGACAGACTGGATAAAGAAAATGTGGCACATGCACACCATGGAATGTTATGCAGCCATAAAAAAGAATGAGTTCATCTCCTTTGCAGGGACATGAATGAAGCTGAAAACCACCCTCCTCAGCAAAGTAACACAGGAACAAAACCAAACACTGTGTGTTCTCATACATAAGTGGCAGTTGAACAATGAGAACACATGGACAGGGAGAGGAACATCACACACTGGGGCCTGTCAGGGAGTGGAGGGAAAGAAGAGGGAGAGCATTAGGACAAAAACCTAGTATGTATAGGACTTAAAACCTAGATGACGGGTTGATAGGTGCAGCAAACCACCATGGCACATGTATACCTATGTAACAAACCTGCACGTTTAACACATGAATCCCAGAACTTAAAGTAAAATAAATAAATTTTTGTAAAAAGACACCAATGCCCTTCATTGGGGGAAATGAAAGACTTTTAAATAAAATATTATTGAGTGAAGAGAAAGAAAGAAAGAAAGAAAGAAAGAAAGAAAGAAAGAAAGAAAGAAAGAAAAAGAGAGAGAGAGAGAGAGAGAAAGGAAGGAAGGNAAGGAAGGAAAGGAAGGAAAGGAAGGAAAGAAAGGAAAGAAAGAAAGAAAGAAGGGAAAGAGCAAAACTAATTTTCAGTGGGGAACCCAGCAAACACTAATCAATACATCACCAAGAATGTCATGTGGAGAGCACGTACACCTGATAGGATATGATGAGCAGGATATTCCACTTTTAAGGTTTTCTTTTCTCAAATTTATAACCCCAATATAATGAAAAGAGGAAAACAAATGAACAAAAATTGAGAGATATTATATAAAAACCTTACCTATACCCTTCAAAACTGTCAGTCATGAAATATTTAAAAGACTTGAGGAACTGTCACAGACCAGAGGAGGCTATAGAGAGAGGATAATAACAATCAAATGCAATATGATATCCCGGCGTTGTGGTTGGAATATGTCTCTCCATGTGATGAAACCGTAATTGCCATTGTAACAGTATTAAGAGGTGTGACCATTAAGAGGCAATGCCTACTTGAGCCATGGAAGCCTGGCCATGCCGAGACCCCAGAACTGTGGGGCCACCAGCATGCAATGCCAGTGTGGCAGAGCTGTTTTGGCTGAGCCCAGAGAAGTCATAGGAGAAGGGATGCCTGAGGTCATAGTGGCCCAACACTTATCCTAGTATATCTAGAAAGTGGGACAAAAGTGAAAGATTATTCTCCAGCTTTAAGACTTAATGTTGTTTTTCTCTGCCAGGTTTTGAACTTACTTGGGACTAATTACCCCTCTTTTCTTGCATATTTCTTCCTTCGGAAATGGGAATGACTATCTTTCACTTGTCCCATCACTGTGTTGTGAAATTAGGTAACTTGGTTTGATTTCACAAGCTCACAGACGGAGGAATTTATCTAATGGTGAACTGTGTTTTGAGTCATATTCTTATTTGATCTAAATCAGACTTTGGGCTTTTTAGTTGGTGTTGGAGTGAGTCAAGACTTTCGGGACTATTGGGGTGAAATAAAACTATTTAACATGTGAGAAATACGTAAATGTGGGGGTCCAAAAGTAGAATGCTATGGTTTGAATGTGTCCCCAGAAAGTTTATACTTTGTAAATTTGACTGTCACTGTGGCAGTGTTAAGAGGTGGGTGCTTTGGGAGACAATGAGTCATGAGGTCTCTGCCCTCATGAATAGTTTAACACCACTATTGATGGAGTAGTTAGCTTTTGTGTTAATTCAGCCCATTTTTCTTCTGTCTTGTGTGCTTACTCTCACCTTTCATCCTACCATGGCATGACTCTCACCAAACACTAGTGCCATGCTCTTAGACTTCCCAGCCTCTAGAACTGTGAGCTAAATAAACTTGTTTTGTTTTTTATGTGTATATAAATTACCTAGTCTGTAACATTCTATTATAGCAACAGAAAAACAAATGAATACACCTGAATTGGATCATTGGAAAGAAAAAAATACATTAATAGAAAAACCGATGAAATCAAAATAAGGTTTGGAGCTCCATTAATAGGGAAAAAACAGAACCTTAGTGATCTATGAGAGAATAGAAAACAATTCTTCACATAGCCTTAAACTGACACAGTTCTCTCCCCTTTGTTACTTGTAGTTCTCAGTAATACCTGTAGAATGTGCTGAGAATGCAACATCTTGAGTTAAGAAAGGAATGACTGAAACAGTCTGGGCTCTATTCCAGTTCCATACTTAGGTCCTTCAGCACTTTTTCCAGCAATTCACATTACATTGAAGTTTAAAACCCAAGGTAGGCTGCTTTCTGAAATTCCTGCAAGTGGATCACATGCAGTTGAGACTCCTTCACCTTGGGGAGCTATTTTGAGATGAGAGGGATTGGCTCGCAATGAATCATAGGTTTTTTGTTGTCCCTCGGTGCCTATCTGTAAGTAGTAAACCCATTTCAAGTAACTTGTTGCATGCATGAGTATTCTGTCTTACTACACTCAGACAAGTTGGCAATCAGTGCACAGTGAACCTGCTTCATAATAGTATTAAGTTTTTAAACATGTCTGTTGCCCCCAATAGGAGAGGAAAGAAATAAGGGAAAAAATATTTGCCTGAAGAAATAATGGCCAAACATTTTTCAAATTTGGTGAAACTAAAACCTAGAGATCCCAAAAGCCCACTAATTTTCAAGATGGAAAGACAAAAAGAAAACCATAAAAGTCACACCAAAACCAAATTGCTTCAAACTAATGACATAGATAAACAACTAGAGAAAAAAAAAGACACATTACTTGCAGAATTTTAAAAAAGTAACAATTGAGAATGTAAGAAGCAATGCAAAACATAGCACAATGTAATGGCCCCCTTATAGCACTGAAGAAAAGGAAATATCCATCAAAAATTAAAGAAAAATAAAGATGTTTTCACACAAACAAAATGAAGCAAATATAGTACCAGCAAAGCTGCGCTACAAGACTTAGTAAAAGGAAGTTCTTCAGGCTGAATGAAAATACTACCCAAAAGGAAACTCAGATGTACATTATGGGAAGAGCACAGGGAAATTTAAAAATGTGGTTAAACTTACAATATATTTCTTTTAAATATTTTATAACTTACAATTTCTAAAAAATAGTCAACAAAGTATTTTAAAGTCATAAGATATATGTAGATTTTTAAAGTGTGATAACCAAAGCATAAGCAGCAGGAGTAGCGCAAATAGACATATACTTCATTAAGATTCTTATATGACATATGACTTGGTATAATATATTTGAAATCAGGTTATGATAACTGATATTCTAGAACAACCAGAACAATAAAAATAAAGGGGAAAAGTCTGTAAGCTATTTGATGAGATAGAATATTAAAATATACTCAGGCCGGGCACAGTGGCTCACGCCTGTAATCACAGCACTTTGGGAGGACGAGGCAGGCAGATCATTTGAGTCAGGAGTTCGAGACCAGACTGGCCTACATGAAAAAACCCCGTCTCTACTAAAGCTACAAAAATTAGCTGGGCATGTTGGTAGGTGCCTGTAATCCCAGCTACTGGGGAGGCTGAGGCAGGAGAATCACCTGAACCCAGGAGGCTGAGGTTACAGTGAGCCAAGATCACACTATTGCACTCCAGCCTGAGCAACAAGACAAACCCCATCTCAAATAATACAATAATAAATAAAAATAAAATATACTCAACCCAAAAGAAAACAAAAAAGAAGAAAATGAAACAGAGAGGAGGTTGGGTGCTATGGCTCAGGCCAGTAATCCCAGCACTTTGGGAGGCCAAGGCAGACAGATCACTTGAGGTCAGGAGTTCGAGACCAGTCTGGCCAACATGGTGAAAGCCCGTCTCTGCTAAAAATCCAAACAAATTAGCTGGGTGTGGTGGTGATGCCTGTAGTTCCAGCTACATGGGAGGCTGAGGCAGGAGAATCACCTGAACTCGGGAGGCAGAGGTTGCAGTGAGCTGAGATCATGTCACTGCATTCCAGCCTGAGTGACAGTGCAAGGCTCCATCGGAAGGAAGGAAGGAAGGAAGGAAGGAAGGAAGGAAGGAAGGAAGAAGGAAGGAAGGAAGGGAGAAGGGGAGAAGGGCGAGAAGGGAGAAGGGGAGAGGAGAGAAGAGAGAAGGAGAGAAGAGGGAAGAGGGAAGGAGGGAGGAGGGAGGTAGGAAGGAAGGAAGGAAGGAAGAGGAAGGAAGGAAGGAAGGAAGGAGGGAAGGAGAAAATATAAAACTAACACCATGAAGGGAGTATTAAATACCACCAAAAAGAAAACTAGATTAAATGTACATATATGCTCTAAATATTTCCATCAAAGCACAGAAGTTGCTACACCAGATAAAGATTTAACAACATGTTGTCTGCAAAATTTCCTTAATTATACAGACACATGTAAGTCAAAAAAAAAGGTTGAAAAAAGATACACCATGCAAATACTGTATAAGAATGCTAGAGTAGCTTTTTTAATATTAGCAATATAGACTTCAGGGGCAAGGAATATTATCAAAGATAATAAGTAATCTTACAGATGATCAAAGTGTCAATTCATCAAAGGGACATAGTAATGAAAATAAGCATGCACCTAATAACCAAGGTTCAAAATCCACAAGGCAAAAAACTGATAGAACTTCAAGAGATGTGAACAAATCCATCAATAGGTTGAAAGCCTCAACACTACTTGCCCATTAAACAGTAGGGCAAATATAAATAAAATAAGTAAAAATATAAAAAATTTGAACAACATTATGAAACAAATTTAGTTAATTGACATATATAGAAAATTTCAGTGAACAATGGCACAGGCACATTATTTTAAAGTGCATATGGATTGTTCACCAAGAGAAATCAAATGTTTGGTCATTTGATAAGATACCTGAACTGTATAGAGGTTATTACCTGATCAGAGTTGAACTAAATCAGAAATAAGTAACAAAATAAAATATCTAGAAAATTATTAACAACTTTGAAATACAAACAATGTGCCCATGGACTAAAGGAGAAATGACAAAGAAAATTATAAATTATTTATAATTAAATGAAAACAAAACACACCACAAATCAATATTTGTGGGATTCAGAGAAGACTGAATAGAGCAGAACTTATAGCTTTAAATGCTTATATTAAAAATGAAGAGAAATTTCAACATAAACTTTATGTTTCCACTGTAAAATACTAAGTAAAAAAGCAAATTAAAACAAAATCGAAGAAACAAAAAAATGTCTTAAAACATACAAATTACAAAATTGAAAGAAAATATATTGCTTCAGAAAATGTGAATTCCTTTATCTCTCTTAAAAAAGTTAAACTTATTTTTAAAAGCCTTCTAAACTGTAAGTTCTAGATGTATATGTAGTCACTGATGAATTTTACAAAATATTTAAGGGATAATTAATACCAATCTTACATAACATCTTTCAGAAAATAGAGACAGAGGAAATACTTCCCAATTTACTTTTGAGGCAATTAATATTATAATATCAAATTGATACAAAGAAATTACAGGAAAAGACAATTACAGAGCAACAACAATTTTGAATGAAATCATGTAAGTACTACAACTAATGTTTAAAAATTAAATCTGTAATATATAAAAATGGTAATGCATGTTGACTAAATGAGATACCAGGAATTCAAGATAGGCTTAGCCTTTGAAAGTCAATTAATATTATTCTCCATACTGAAAAACTAAGGGAATGTATATAATCATCTCATAAGATTCAAGAAAAAAATGACAAACATGCAAAACCTATTTGTGATAAAAACTTTCAGCAAACTAGGAAGAAAATAAAAATTCACAAATTTTGAAGAGCAGCTATAGAAACTGTAGCTGACATCCAGATTAATTGTGATAAACCAAACACTTTTTCTCTAAGTCTTTGAACAAGGTAAAGACGACTACTCTCACCACTTCTGTTCAAAGAGATATGCAGAACCTAGTCATTGAAATGAGGAAGGAAAATTAATCAAAGAAATATACATTGGAAAGAACAAATTAAACATTCTTTATTCAGAAAAACATGATTGTATATGTAAAAATTTACAGAAAAGCTACTGAAACGAACCAGGGAGTTTCATAGGTCACATGATACAGACCAATTTACATAAATCAATTGCATTTCTACATACTAGCCATGAAACATTAGAAAGAAAAATTAAAACAAAAGCTGGCCAATCTGAAAAGGCTACATACTACATATGATTCCAATTGTAAGACATTGTGGGAAAAGACAAAACTATGGAGACAGTGAAAAGATCAGTGGTTGCCAGGGATTAAGAGGAAGGCAGGAATGAAGAGGGGGAGTAAAGAGGATTTTTACAACAATGAAACTACTCTGTGTAATAAAATGATGAAGGATACATGTCATTATACATTCATCCAAACCCACAGAATGTACAACACTAAGAGTGAACCCTGATGTTAAGTATGGACTTTGGGTGATAATGATGTGTCAATGTAGGTTCACCAATTGCAACAGGTGTACCACACTGGTGGGAGATGTTGATAATGGAGGAGACCATGCATGTGTGGGGGTAAGGGAAATATGAGAAATCTCTGTACCTTCTGTTCCTTTTTGCTGTGAACTAGTCTAAAAAATAAAGACCTGTTTAAAAGATAAAGTTTTAAAAAATAAAAAATAAAATTTGTTCTTAGACATAAATTGTTTTAAATATATGCAAGTGTATTTTCTCTAAAATTGTCTATAGATTCCATGCAATCTCACTAAAAATGCCAGGATGCTTTTTTGTGGACATCGACGATCCAATTCTGAAGTTCATATGGAAATGCAAACTATTTAGAAAATGAAAAACAATTTTGAAAGGATAAAAAAATCCACACCCACTAGAATAATGAAAATTAAAATATGTAGCAATTTTAATTAATTAAAGGATATTAATTAATGAATATGAAGCAGTGGAAACTCTCCTGTATCACTAGTGAAAATATGAAATGCTATTTTAGAGTGCTGTTTAGCATTTTCTTACAAACATAAATTCATCATATGACTCAGTAATTCCACTCCAATTTATTTACACCAAAGAAGTGAAACCATATTTCTACACTTGTAAATTCATGTTTATAGAATAATATTTAGTTGTAATAGCCAGAAAAAAGAAGACCTCAAGTTCCAAGAAGTGAATAGACATATGATAGACAAAGCATGAATGAATCTAGAAAATATTATGCTGAACTAATGAATTCAGACACAAAGGATACATACTACATAAACTAATTTATGTGAAATTCTATAACATCAAATCTAATCTATAGTGACAAATAAAATTATCAGCAGTTGCCTGCACTCAGAAATAGGGAATGAGAATTGACTTCAAAGGGGCACAGAGAAATTTTTTTAGAGCTGGAACTGCTCCAAATGTAAGGATATAGATATATCAAAACATTGATTGTCCAATTCATTGTGAATAAATTTTACCTGAAAAAATTAATTGAAAAAGATTTTTTAAAAAGAGAGAGAATGAGTGATTTCAGATTGGAGATGTTCTTTAACATTGTCCCTCATTCACCCCAACCCTGGATTTTACTGACTCATGCCCAGAGGATCTATGTTTTAATCTAGATTCCGCAATTAATTAGCTCTGTGACCTCAGATAACTCACTCACTTCTCTTAGCTTTCTCCTTATTAAATGAGAGAACTAGACTAAACAATCCCAAAGGTCCATCCACCACTGAAAAATCTAGAGTGAAAGAATATACAGTGGAAACAGTAATAGAGTCATTAAAATGCTCTCTTTAGTTTATTTCATATTTGCTTTAATAAATACATAACATAATTCTTAAAATGCATTTATGTGACTGAGAATTCAGTGCTGGAAGATTTTTTCCAACACTGAATAATGTTACCTGAAAGGACGGGGGAAACCTCAAAATAAAAAAAAGAAAAAAGAAAAAAGGAAAGCAAACATGACTTAGGGTTCCAGTGCCTTAAGCGAAGAAGGCAGATACTGCATTCTCTCCTTTGGGTCATTCACCATGGATCTTAAAGATGAATAAAAAGCTTACTTTTTCTTTCTGATTTTTAGTCACCAAAACTAATCATTACCAGATTTAAAAATGTGATAATTACATTATTCAGTTCTTCTAAGGACACAGAAACTTCTATTGAAAAGCAAAATAGAGTCCCTGGCCTGATTATTGTGTTTGAAATGTAATCTATAATGTGATTGTATAATCAATTCATCCCTGACTTCCCAACAACCACAATAAAAGCTACTCAAACTGTGCAGTGCACTCTCTATATGGTTCTCTTTTCTATTGTATATCACTAGGACCTGGATTAACTCCAGGTACTGCTCCACCTTTTTTTTTTTTTTTTTTTTTT
>NW_016828776.1:1361490-1371823 GCF_001698545.2 Rhinopithecus bieti | reverse complement strand
GTGATCCGCCCGTCTCGGCCTCCCAAAGTGCTGGGATTACAGGCTTGAGCCACCGCGCCCGGCTATATTTCTTGTATTCTAAATTAACTAAAACTTGGAAGTTTAAATGGTGCTCATTACAATCATATTTCTTCTATATTTCAACATAGTTGCTTTCATTATGCACATTACCAGGGAAATATAATACAGCATAAGAAGCGTCTTTAAAATCCAATTAGATAAGAACTCAGGAACAATTAATGTTATTTTACCCCAGTAACCAAAGTAAATCAGCCAATGATAATAAATTCGGATATTTCAACTCTTGATCATTAACAATCTCAATTTGCATCTGCCTCTGTTTTAAAAATAATTAATATATATGATGCACTCAGGATATTTTAAATAGTACATTGGTTCTGAGGCCAATAATTATAAAATAATGCCTAAGGCATAAAGTTACTGAGATACTGACATTGTGTCTAAGGCTGAGGGCATAATATCAAAATAGAGGTAACTTATATGAGTAATATTGTTTTTATATTTTGTTTGACAATTTTATTTTTATGTGCAAGCCTGGTAATATTTTAATGTGAGCTTTAAATTGAATGTATGATCTTTATTTTTTAAATTGAATGTATCATCTTTATTTTTTATATTACAGCCATATACACAAAGTGACCTGCTGCTAACACAATATGTTTTATGTATATAACCACCAATAAGCAGTAAAAGTACTATTTCAGTAAACATACATTCAGAAGCACATACATAGGTACAGCCTAGGTGGAGAGTTTATTCACACAATATCACTACATAGTTATTGAATCTACCCACAGCTATATTCTATCTGGATAAAGATACATTTTTAAAAAATAATGAGAATAACTGGTGCAGCTTTATAAATTGTAGGCTTTTAATAGCCTAGGGGTAAAATTTTCCTGTTAGGGAGGTTAGTTGGTGAATTTTCTATTTGTCTATAGACACTTGTGTGTAAGCATAATAGTGGATATCAGTTCAAAATCTCCCCCTGTCTCGTAGGCATAGATGGACACAGAGGAGGTAAGAGTGAGAGAAAATATCTATATCTGCCCAGCCCAAAACTCGGTAAGGCCAGGTAACTGCTTGGCCTTGTCTCACGTTATTTCATGATTATTCCTCCTACAAAAAAGAAAAAAAGAAAATAAAATGGTGAGTAGTACCAGGCTTTCTCCATTATAACTGTCACTGGAATCTGTTTTATCTATATTGTATTTGATGTCTTCTCTCTAGGTTTTAATACATTCTTATGGGTAAAACTCCCAAAATCTGGGAGATGTTTTTCTTGAACATTATCTCCTTTACCCTGAGAATAATTTTTGGACTATTCTGTCATATGTAACCAAGAGGTAAAGGATTATTAAACTTCTCTGAAACTTGTATAATTTCATATTGTATAATTTGACAGTGATTTGAAGTTCAAATTTCTGAAGAAAGCAGCAGAGAGCTTACATCATAAGGTGGAACCATGTCAGCTCCATGAGAGCTATGGCTGACACCAATGCTTCGTAAATATCACCCCTCCAAGATTAGCAGAGACTCACTAAAATAGGCCTCCTTCCTGTGCTTAACAATAAATTTATACCTTTTTTAATTACCTCAAGAATGATTCTTCAAAAAGAGTATTGTTGACCATTGAACAACATGGGTTGCAGTTCAGCATGGATCCACTTACATGGGGATTTTTGCAATAAATACAGTTGTCCCTACGTATTCATGGATTCCACAACCACAGTCAAATGTGGATGGAAAATAGAGTATTTGAGGCATTCAAAACTCACAAATACGGAGGGCCAACTTCTTATATCACCAGTTCCACAGGTCTGACTGTGGACTTGGGTATGCATGGCTTTTGGTAACCAAGGGTAGTCCTGGAATCAATCCACTTGGGATAACAAGGTACCAATCAAAATACTTATACAGCAAATGGGGTTTATTCCAGGTATTCAAGGCTAGTTCAGCATTAGAAAATCAATCATGTAATGCATCATATCAATAGATGAAAGAGAAAAAATCATACGCTCACATCGATTGACTCAGAAAAAGGATTTGACAAAATACAACACTATTCAGGATAAAAACCCTCAGCTAACAAAGAATGTAGGGAACTTCCTCAATATAACACCTACCAATAACCTACAATTAACACCATATTTAATGATAAGAAACTAGACATGTTCTCCCTCAGATGAGGAACAAGGCAACTATGTCCTTGCTCATTAGTCCTATTCAACACTGTAGTTGAAATTCTAGCTAGTCCAATAAAGCAAGAAAAATAAACATAAGTTTATAGATTGGAAAGGAAGAAAGAGGACTGTGTCTATTCACAGGTGACAGGATTATCTGTAGTAAAAATTCCAAAATCAACAATAACCAAAAACTCCTGGAACCAATAACTGAGTATAACTGGGTCTCAGAATATAAATTTCATATAGGAAAGGCTGGTAAAGACCAATTGGAACTTGAAAATTTAAAATTTTCAATACTTAGATATAAATCTGATTTTTAAATGTAGATATGATATACAAAAAATACAAAACTGGTGGGAAAAAAGAACATTAATATATATATTAATATATGGAGAGAGATTCAGTGCTCAAGTCTTATTATTTTCATTCTCTTCTATTAAAAAAATTTAAAACTTAGGTCTTATTTTACATACAGTTTAAAACTGAAACCTGAGTTAAATGCTGACTCTCCCATTTTGGTATCTGTGTGATTTTACTTGAGTTATTCAACTCCTGTTTCCCAATTTTCACATCCTTAAATCAGATAATAGTACCTTGTAGATTTATTTTCTGTATTGAATCAGTTAATATATCAGAAGCACTTAACTGCAACTGGACAAATAGCAAATGCTCTATAAATATTGCTGTTACTTTCATTCTAATCATCATAACCATTACAATGGGAAATTATTCAAGAGTTTTAATCAAGGAAGACACTCTCTACTAGGTAGCATATTGTATCTATTTGGAAAGAGGGTAAGATAAAGTGTAAACAAAGTATGGTTAGGGCTCACCACTTTTAAATGAATCTGCATCATATAAGTTTTGTGAATCAGAAGTCTAAGTTTGGTTGGTACAAAGGCAGTAAAATAAAATGAAGAAAAAAAAATTATACTTTTACAAATGAAAATCCTGAACCATCTGATGAAGAGACGAATGTTTCAGAAACACAGGGGCACAAAAAATAAGACAAATAGGAATGCTTTATTATTTGATATTTCCAGCAAAAGAACTACAACATGGAAGAAAAACAAAATGTCATTCAACTTTCTTACACACATTTTACAATTTAATTTTTTTTTATTACATATGGGAAGGTGGAGACAGAAATCTCCATAATGGTTTCTATTGCTTTCGCCACTGAAGGTTTTAATCCAGCCCTAGTTCTGAAGTTATCATGTGGCCCCTGATGAGGAAAACTAAAAGTCCACTACACATTTTCCCATTTAAAGCATATCGTACCCATTGCTGTACATGGACCTTCATGAATTAGAGGGAAGAAAAACATTAGCTGAGAGTTCCAACCATTGAGTATCCACACATCATTCACTTTTCTCCTTTAATAATTAAAAACTCACTATGTAGGCAATTTTGCTCATGACATTCATTTATAAAGATGAATAAGTAAATGTTACACACAGCTGACTTAGGAATACAGTTTGAATTTAGCTATCCCTAAAAACTAAATAAATACATTCTCTGTATCGACAATGTTTCAAAATGTGACCAACAGCAATTTGCCTACTCTTTCTTTTCTTCACGCACAAAATGTACATGTGTGGCTGCTCACATGACTGACACCAAGCCAGTTTTAACCATCCAGTTTATTTTTACACCATTCAATTTAAATTATTTTTATGATCCACAGTCCATTAATGAAGGGATGCATCACAGCCTGTGATGTGACATCTGGCAGTGTAGTAGGAGTCAACAGAATAATCAATTACTCCTGTGGCTAATTCCTGCCATGCCCTCTCCACAGAAAGTGGAGATAAAAGGAAGGTGATATTTAATTCACAGCAGAAAGAAAACCCACTTACTAAGATTAGCTGGCGTCTCCCTTTCATCCTCTTCCCCTTACCCTCTCCTCTCAAAAACCCCCTGAGCCCCCCCAACACACAACACACACACACAAACCGGAAGTGACAGGGTTTGGCAATTATGCTGAGTACAGGAGCTAATTTGTTGTTGTTGTTGTTGAGACAGAGTTTCGTTCTTGTTACCCAGGCTAGAGTGCAATGGCACGATCTCAGCTCACCGCAACCTCCGCCTCCTGGGTTCAAGCAATTGATTCTCCTGCCTCAGCCTCCTAAATAGCTGGAATTACAGGCATGCACCACCACGCACGGCTAATTTTGTATTTTTAGCAGAGATGAGGTTTCTCCACGTTGGTCGGGCAGGTCTTGAACTCCCAACCTCAGGTGGTCCGCCCGCCTCAGCCTCCCAAAGTGCTGGAATTACAGGCATGAGTCACCACACCTGACCTACAGGAGATAATTTTTAAATGAACTGATCGGTTTGACTGAAGAGGACTGTGATCCACCATGCTTCACTCCTCAGGGAGGAAGGACAGTTTTGACAGATGTAAATGCCACCAATAAGACAAAACAAAACAATGTGGTCCCTTCACCAACTGCTCCATCCTGTTTCTACCTGGACAGTGGAGATGCTGTAGGGTCAGCTAGTAAGACACTTTTTGCTGGTAGAATTGTTCAACAAGTTGCCCGTCTGAAAGGTCAGTGCTAGGTAGCAGTGAGTACTCCCTGACTTTCTCCTTTAGTCATATTTAAATTTTACTTGGCTCATAGCATGCAAGTAATAACTCTAGTCTTTATATTTACACAACATCCTTGTAAATAATGAAAATCAGCATGCAATACTCTCAGGTGAACCACGTTTTTAAATAAAAGAAAATTGAAAATAGGTTTCATTTCTCACTCAAACGGTTGCTGTAGTCTAGTACCTTATTATATCACCAGCATTATTGGAGCCAGAGGGGTATTATCTAGTGTAAAAATTGCAAGCTCACAATCAAGAAATTTGTGTTCTATTCCTACACCAGGCAGCGAAGATGACAACACTATGGGACATTTATTGAAAGGCACTATTCTAAGTACTCCACATGTATTATTTTATGCACAAAATCCCTGTGAGCTAATTCATCTTATTATTTACATTTTACATAGGAAGTAACTGGGACACAGAGCAGGTAAACAACCCACCCAAAATCAAGCATTACGGAGTAGCAGAACTCAGGATTCAGTTAGGACACTCTGATTCCATTGCTTCCCATACACAGAAGCTGGGGTGACTTTTACAATATATGTGTAGCGTAAGCACCAACCAACCAGAACAGATGCTAGTCTTGGCTCAGGAATAGAGCCCAAGAAGCTCCTTGTGCAAAGGTATTAGCAGTTGCTGAAGTAAGAAGAAGAAATGGCAATCCTGGTGTGGGACCAGAGCAGCAGGAAAAGACAGAGAGACATTTGGCAGGGTCTGCAGCAACAGCTACCTACCAATCCATACAAAATTTCTCAGTGTTTAAATAAGAAATATAGCCATATTGGTGACACAAAGTGAATATCAACCCTATGATATGTGCACCCCAAATTAATTTACCAACACACATTCTAATAAAAACCTAGCAACAAATAGAAGTAACAGTCATATTCAGGCAATTCCTTTTAGTTTCACTGCCTGCCTCTTTTTGGCCTCAAGCACCTGGGAACGTGTTCATTTGCAACGTCAAAGTTGCTATCATCTTAAGAAGGTGACTGATCATATGTTAAACACAAGATGGTATGTCAGGATCTGGATTCGTTCTAATACCTTTTTTAAAAAAGTATATAGCTGGAGAATATATTACGTGAACCCTATTTAGAAAATTCCAAGATCTTTTAAAAATATCTGAACTTTGATAAAATCACAAAGGAATAAAAGACATGCTCAGGAATGACTCATAGTAGCACAAAAGATATTTAGCTATATAAGAAAGTTTCATGTTTGAAGAATATTCACTTCTTTCCACTGATCAATGGAGAAAAATGTGCATTCATTTGCTGAGAGCAGAATATGCCCCCAAACAGCAAACCAGGTTTTATATAAATCACTTTTCAAGTTAGCTAAGATTTTGTCAATCATTTGATGGGTTTTAGCTTAGGGATAAATTTGAAGCTGTTATTTTTCTGGTGAAGCCAGCAATAGGAAAATGTATGCTGAGGGAAGGAAAGAAACTGGAAAATTCAGCTAACTTAATAGAAATCTAACATTTGCTATTGCATTGAATAATTACATTTTTCAGATCCCTTTGAAGATGAAAGGTTTTGTATTAAAATTTTTTATTACCAGGCTATCATGAAAAAACAAATCCCTACAATGTCTGTGCATTTCTTGTTTTAAAATACGCAAGTGATCTGTTGCCTATCTTTATAACAGTGGTTTCTGTTCCAAAGAGCTTTAATCTGGAAAATATATGACATAAACTTAAACAACTGAGAATATTTAAAAATGAGCTATTGAAAAAAAGAAAAAAACCACGCTATTGATACTATTAGACGTTATGGTAGTTTGTCCACTTAACAAAGAGAAAGGCAGTGTTATGTTGTATACAGCTATGGTAACTTGGGCAGATGACTCACTCAAAGCCTTTGTTACACTCTTTATGACTCACACTTAGTAACGCTCACCCAATTACCTTTGCTAGTATATCTTCATCTTGTTAAAGTGTTTGAGAAATGCTTTGGAGATTCTAATAAGTTCAAATGAGCATTAAAAAGGACAGAGTAGAAGTATCTCTTGAGAAAGGTGAGTCCTTCCTATAAACTCTGTGTTTTATTATGGACTTGCAAGCAGTACTAGAATCCGGTGTAACACATGATGACCAGATCTATTTTGTATTCAGGGAAGTCAATGAGTTCTCTAAGTGGCACGAAGCTAAGTACACCCACATAGTTTCTGAGTACATCAGTTCTTCAGTGTACATTAAGCCTTTCCAGATTTATCCACAGAGGTTGGCTGTTTGCCAGAATTCAGACTCTGTTCTGTTGTGCAGTGGGCTGAGTATTCCCAGGTGCCCGCAGAGTTTTATGCCTAGTCCTTATTTACAGTTTTTCTTAGGATTGCTTTGAAGTGTGAACAATCAAGTTGCAGCATGCTGTAAAGTTCTTTCCACATGAGCCCTTTATTTCATTTTCTGTTATAGCTCTGAAGCCCTCTCAAAACAGAAGTATTTATCTACAACCATTAAAATGCATTTGGGATGATAAATTCCTTATAAATACTTTGTACATAATTTTATTCTCTTTATGAATAAGACAAAAATGTAAACAGCCAATTGTATTCTTTCTCTACTGCTTCTCCTCAAAAGGAGTAGTATTTAGCAAGGCGTTTCACTATCAATTATTAAAATGTACAAAATATTCTGTGGCTTAATACCTACAAGATGGGACTTGCAAACACCTTGTGTATAATCACAATTGTGTATTATTTGGAATTCCTAACAAAGCTTCTAACACTGATATGATAACTAATTTGTAGCACTAAATATCACCTTTTTGGAAAGGAAGTACCTATCATAGCCTGCATACAAACCATGCCTAACGTCCTTTTTCCTAACTACTATCATTTTCAGATATTCCAAACTAAATGCAAATTTTTTGTTTCTAAGCTCTATATTCCCTTAAGATCAAAAGTTCTGACTTGAATTGTAAGCAAGGAGGCCAAAAAGCAGCCCAGTTCCCCAATACTCTTTCCAAACACCACTCAGAGGTGACCAAAGCCTCAGCATCTGTGAACAGCCATTTGGAAAGCCTAGTGGAGTGAAACAGCCCCAGAAAAAAATGGAAACAAGGGGCTCCCCTAGAAGCCAGGTAATGAATAAATTTTTCAAATATATAAAGAACTTGGCATTTCCATTTAAAAGATGCTTTATGCAAGATACATTTTATCTTTTTTAACCCTGGATTTTGTGTTTGTTTGCCAAAAAATCACAGTCTACACTGTGAGAATAGAACTCAAAAATAGAAGTGGTCTAGTAAGTGGTGGAGACCAGTGAGTTGGATAACCACATTAAAGGTTTGCACCTCTGTGTTATGCTCTTCCAATTTGCAGCTCTAACAAACTTTGATTTATGATGCCAAGAGGGCCCTCTGTGGATGACTTCTGCTCCTTTCAGAACTTTTAATCTTTATCTTTAAATGTCACAATTCTAAATGATTTTTTCGGAGTTAGCCCCAGATAAATGATTCCTGAGAAGACCGCGGGGATGATCCTGAGCCCACTTGCACTTGTGGTTGATGGCACATTAAGCAATAATGCTGATAATGTGCAGCGATCAGTACCTATAGCATTTTCACCTGACCTCAAGATGAGGTTAATGCAGAAGACAAATAGAAGGGAAGCACATGCTCTATTTTTTCATCAGGCTGTTACATAAATAGCAGATAAACCTGCCTCTGTTCACACCACATCAGAGCAGAAGAAAATGCTGCTCTGATAACTTCAAGCCATCAACGACTTAAAAATGCTGTTGTCAAATCAATTTTTTACAGCAGACTGACCTGTTTGCAGACCATTTTTAATAGCAGGAGAAGAGTTTAGAACTTGGAGTACACAAGTGATTTCCAAATGACATTCAGATGTAAAATTTCAGTCGGCCAGCCTTTCCCTCTCTCGCGCCCCATCCACCCCCACATCCATACACATGCACACACGCCCCATCAACTTCCACTGACATTTCTTCATTACCATGAAAAAGCTCGGGCAGTCTTGGGGGATTTTGCAAAGCATCATTCCTCTTTTATTCGTAGGCTCTCACTGATACCTCTACAAATGGTTTTCAAAATTTTATGCCCCAACAGGAGGTAGGGTTTGAGTTTTTAAAGTTGTAGAGACAGTGGCTTCTAAGTTTATCCCTTTGACTTCTCTGGCCATTATTACCCACCTAGTGTGTCCCCATCTCAGGAACTAAAATGCCAAGTGACCTTTTTGGGTGAATGGTCACAAAAACTCATGGGAACATTTAATAAGAAGAAATGCGGGCTCAATAACATGGTGTGAGAAGATTGTCAGGAGTGTGTTCTTTTTTTTTTTTTTTTTTTTTCTTAACCCAAACACAGCCTCTGTAGATTTTTTTGAATGTTCAAGTTACACCTTCCTCTTCAAATGATAAAAGAATTCAGTGTGAAATTTGCTTTCATAAACTTTTGTGAAAGGTTCTGTCGTTCTCATATAATACTTCAGGAGTATATATAGAGAACACATTCAGCTGTTTCCCTTGATGCCTTAATGATCGAATCAGAGGAAAGGGCTGTATGGGTTTCGTTCTTATTTCTTACTCAATTCTCTCCTCTGTACCATATGAACTTGGCATATATGGACATCACCTTCTTCAGTAAAAATAAAAGCATGGAGTTATTTTTATTATAAAATTCAGTACCATGGCAGCCAGCGGAAGTGTAGCCCACAGAAATCTGCCGCTAGAAAATCAGGAATCCTATAAAATGACAACACTAACTGAGGAGTTCAAGTGGCAAATAGGGATGGTATTTTTTCAATTCAACATCCAAATCTATTAGGATGTGGGATAAGCACTTTGCTGAAAATATTTTTACTTACTTTCAAGATATGAGAGGTCATGTCAGAATCATATGACATATTAAGACAACCCTAGGTTACTCTAAAGCTGCCTCCTTTCATATTTTAAGTTCAGCCTAAAAATTTCTCTGTATGTAGTGAACTGATACCTAACTGGATATGTAAACCAACTAACCAACTATTGTGTCAGTCTCCGAATTTTGGCCAATTAAAGGTGACTAACTGTTCAAACCATTTTCAAATAAGACAAATACTGAGCTGTAACCAATCCACTGTTTGTGTACCTCACTTCCATTTTCTGTGCATCAGTTTCCTATTTCTGTCCATAAATCTTCAACCATGTGGCTACACTGGAGTCTCTCTGAGTTTACTCTGTCTCAGGAGGCTGTCCGATTTGTGAATCATCCTTTGCTTAATTAAACCCTGTTAAATTTAAGGATTTTCTTTTAACACCATATTGTGACAATATCAGCATTTCCATTAAAAGACAATTTTCCCCTAGTAGGATGTATTAATGTCTAGTAAAATTGGAAATATTAAAAAGTTAACACATAGTCTTGAAACTATATTTATTGCTGTAAAGTTCTCTTGGCTGTTTTTAAATGATAGTATTTCAACCACACAAAAAGTGGATTTTTTTTTTTTTTTTTTTTTTTTTTTTTTTTTTTTTTTTTTTTTTTTTTTGCCTTTTTTTACTCAAAAACAATTTTTTT
>NW_016828776.1:1351985-1357350 GCF_001698545.2 Rhinopithecus bieti | reverse complement strand
TTTTTTTTTTTTTTTGCTATTTTATTTTTTATTTCTGGCCTCATATGACTCAAGAACAGCTTCATTTTCAACTGTTAGCCCATGATGTTGGCTGGTGCCTTTAGACAATTTGGGGATAAAAATAGAATGACCAAGTTATTTTGTTTGGAAAAGCAGCTTCTGCACATTTGCTGTATTTTTTTTTCAATAAATATTTCATAACTCTTTTTAAAACATGGCCTTATCCTTTAGCACATATGGGAGGCAGCTAAATCTAAATCAAGTAGATGTTCTAGAGCTCAGATTTCATCACTCAGGACCCAAATCTACTTTTCTGAAGTAGCTCAATCCAGATCGGCATGAAAATCCCCTTAATATCAGAAATTACTAATAGACACTTTACATTTTAAAACATTAAATTATTGTGTATCTATAGATCATGCTTCAGGGAAGGGCTGAAATGCCTCTGTTTTGCTGGCTGGGATATGTCTCTCAGTTTCTATTCCACTAAGTCATACTTCCAGATTACTGGACCAGTCCATCCACCTGGCAGTAAAACACATCATTCTTGTCTTTCTAGATTGAACCAATGTAGGAAGATAGGGGGCATGTACAGAAGAATTATTTTAAAAAGGAAAAAAGTGTGTGTGTGTGTGTGTGTGTGTGTGTGTGCGTGCGCATATATATAAAAAGAGATAAAGCAAATATAGCAAAATGTTAAATGTTAGTGTTTCTGACTAAAGAGTACACAGTGGTTATTTGCACTATTCTTGCAGTATTTCCGTAAACTTGAAATTATTCCAAAATAAACATTAAAATATAAAAATAAAAAATAAAAAAGAATGATAATTAAAGCTCCAATGATAATAACATATGCTTTCTGAAAATATCAAATAAAAATTGAAACAGCCAGAATTAAACAGAGAAAGAAGGCTTTACTCAAGATTATTTCAGTAGGGGTCAAGAATATTGCAATTGGAGAGACTAAACTCAACTCTACTGAAACAAGATGGGAAGGTTTTTAAGCTTTGAGGCAATGTAGTAGGAAAGTACCTGGGGGAATTGAGAGGAGGTTTGTCAATGTGACTAGGCCATTAGTGTTTGCTAACTGGCAATTATCACTTAGGAAAGTTAGCTTCCTGCCCTCTTACAGAGAACGGGGGTAGGGACCTTATTTTCCAGATGATTCCATTTCAAAGGGATGACTCCCAGGTCTTTGAGAAAGACATTCTTAGGTAGTAAAACTGGCAAGAGGCTGAGAGAAGATTTACATCTCAAAGGGACGGAGAAAGAATTTGCAACTACAAGCTTTTTAAAGTAAATATTCTAAGAAAAGGGTGAAGGGGGCTTAGAGGCAGGAAGAAATTTGTCTGAAGTGTAGTCAAGCTGAGGGGAATGTTAAGGCCTTCTTGGCCTTAACAGAAGTCAAATGTATTTGCCTGTTTTGCAAAGATGATAATAAGTTTGTCAAAAGCCATACTAATCTTGAGGGAAGAAAATCAAAGATGCAGTAGCCAATCTTAAAAGATTTTCAAGTTTCTATCCATTTGTATTACTATGTCCCTCAAACCCACAAGTTCCCTTCCTTTCTCTAGCGGGCTTAGATGTAAAGGAGAAAGGCGAACACAAAGAGTACCTTGAGTTTCTGCTGTAACACTTCTTTATTTGTTTGTTTGTTTATTAAATGGCAATTTCTGCTTCTGTCTTTGGCAATCCCACCCTGTATGATGCTGACCTCACCTGTGCTAACACACAGGTGATTATAGCTTTCTTTATTATTCTTCAGCAAAGACAATCAAGTGCTTTTGGTTTATCTCCTCTCCACAGGGACCTGACACAAAGACACTCTGCAGACCCTGAGCCAAAAAAATATTTGGGAGTCAGCACACTTAAAATTGTACATCTCTCAAGAGACACTTTGAACTGATATCCCTGAAAATCCATCAGCAGCCTTCCACTCTATCACCTCTAAATCTGAAGTCTCTGTTTCCTTTTTTGATGCACTATTCAACTGCTAACAATTTTACTTGATCTGCTAGCTCTACCAACACCTCTGCTAAAAAGCATCAAGTATCTTCAGCGACCTAGTAACTACAGAGTTTTTGTTTTGATATGTCACCCTTAGCCTTTGGACAGAATTAACCACCTGTTTAGCAACCAGCTCTTCTTTGAGGCTTTTTCTCCCCCTTGGATTCTATGATAATGTGCTTTCTGGTTCTCTTCCTGCTTCCCTAGTTTTTTCTTTTCTATGTCTGTCATGGACCCTACTTTCTAGGTTTATGCCCTAAAAATAGGAATACCCCAAGGATCTGTCTTTACCTTCCTCTGGTCTTGATCTACACCTTCTTGTTGGGTTAGTTCGTCCACTTCCGTAGTTTCAACTACAACCTTTCTGCTGATGACTGTAACTACCATTTTCATGCTGATGACTGAAACGACCAACTTTTATGGTGTTGCAAGTCAAACTGTCTTCAGTTTCTTTTCCTCTCAGCTCTAAACACTCTAGCTATCTCTTAGACAAGGAGAACCTAAAATTCTGCTAACACTTCAAAGTGAACATATACAAAACCCAATTAGACCAGTTTCACCCCTCCACACCTGCCTCTCACCTCATATTCTCCAGTCTACATGTAGCATTCTATTCAAGTTAATCTGATAGGGCTGCACCTGTCTTAGAAAGATGCTGCTCCGGGTGAACTGCTCCAGCCCTGCCAGATGATCGCCCGCGCTCCAGTCATACTGTGCTCTTTCCTTTCACACTCGTGATGTTTCTTCCATGCTGAGCACTTACACCCAGGGGTTGAACTTCTACATTTTATTCCTGGTCCAGGAATGTAAGCTGCTTCCCAATTTCTCTGATTATAATTAATACCTATTCAGCACAACATTGCTTCTATCCTTTATAACACAACATTTTTCTTTGTGAGTTTTTTTTTTTTTTTTTAATGTACATGGCTATCTCTTTCACCAAATGAAAAATTTCTTGATAGCAGAGTCTACATCCTACTCTTTTTATCCTTACAATTGTCTTTCACAGAGTGGGTCTGTGGGACATATGTGGGAGGACATATGTGTTAAATGAAATAGTGGATTTTCCATAGGCAATTTGAATCTGTTCTGAATCCCTCATGAGGGTCTAAATAAGTAGGCTGTAGATACTAGAGAGCTAAAAATTAAACAGATCCACCAGATCTGTTGATTGGGTGGGGTTTGGGGACAGATAACTGTATATCAGTACATTTTCTGATATTTTGAACTGTTCTTATTCTGCTGACAATAGTAACTTAGTATTTTATGTTTCACGTTATAAACCTCTAAGAGAGAGGAGGTGAGAAAAGCACTCTGCAATCTCTCCTGGTCAAAGAAAAATACCCAGCTATCCTAAGATTAGTTTTCAAAGCCCATTTAAAAGATGTAGCCAATGTAACGAAAATGTATTCATAAATGCTTTACCCAGTTGGCTCTAAGTAGATACAACTCATGAGAAGGGCTGCCCTCTCTTTTCATGTGGAAATATGTGACAGAGAAGAAAATTAGCAAAGTAATGTCACAGAAGTATCTCCTCTCAAATATGAGCAAACCGGACCAACGTTCAAGATAGTTTTGGAAGGTTTATTCCAGCCTGGCTGGATCACACAGGAGCTACATCATCACCCACTGGAAAAAAATGGGACGAATTACCATGGAATATTATAATCTGAAGTGGCTCCCAAAAGCTCTGCCATTGCCAGTGCAGGAAACTTGTCACAAATATAGCACACTTTAGGAGCCACAGATTTTCCTTCCTTTTGGGAAAACTGTAGATATAAGTACTGGTTAATCTTAGAAGCTGATAATTATAATTCTTGCCCAAGTAAAAGTGCAGTACTAAACCAAATAATACTCTTCCTAAAGAAACAGGATGTAGTTAATAATAGCTTCTTTTTATTGAACACCCACCATGGGCCAGATGCTTTATCTACATTTGTGTTTATTTTTACAAAAGCCCAGCAAAGTAAGTATAATTATCTCCATTTTATTTTTGTGGGAACTGAGGCTTACAGAGCAAAATAATGGGTAGACAATAAATTTGAACTTGAACTCAGGGTTTCCTGACTCCAGATTTTACGCCTTTTCAAATCTATTTTGCTGTCATAATAGAAATGCATCAAGGTACTAAAGGATTATTTTCGAGATAAGATGTGAACCTGCTGCTGTCACTTAAAGCTCTCCAATTCTTCTAGATGTAAAATGGAGATACATCCAAAAAAGCTTTAGAAAAATAATGCACTGGGAAGTATCAAAGATAGGACAACTGCCTTGTTCTTCTCAGACTTTGTAAGACACCAATGTTGGTTAGGATGAACACAGGACAAGTCCAGCCTATGAGAGCCAGAAAACAATAGTCAAGTTATCTACTTACCATTGTTTCTCCTCTATGAAAACCTGAAATGTCAATGCTATGGTAGGCCTGCCTAGGCCTATCCTATTTCTAAATGACACTGACAGAGGTAATAAATTTTAACCCTTTCTGTGTATCTCAGGCAGCCCTTGGCCTCTTGAAAGCAATATGTGATTGGCTTTTGGAATGTTATGCAGAGAAAGGTCTGAAAAGAAGGTGCAGCTTCCTTAACCAGTCCCCTTACCCCTCAAGAGTTCGTAAATCTACTAGATTACAGTTTGTCTAATGTGTGGCCACCAGGTATGACAAGTATTTTTTCATAGCTCCTCCTTCCTGGGTGACCACTCTTTCCTTATGACTCTCTCTCTGCATGAGAGATCATCCCTGTGGCTCTTGCCATCCTTTCCCTTGACTTGTCCTTCTTTCAAGATCTCCTGTGATCATCTATAATGCTCCGATTCATGATCCACATTCTCACCTGGAAATTAAAACTTGACAACTTTTAGAATTATTTTTTGCAGATAAACTAACTTGACTTAACACAGATCAGACACCCCAAATATTGAAATTAGCTTATTCTGGATTTATTTCAGTTTGCCCAACTTCACATATGCTTATGACACTGGAAGGTCAAAAATTGATCTTTCCTATTCAAGTCCTATAAAAAATGATTGTCTACCACCTACGTTAACTTCAAGTTTTTTTGGCCCAGGCTCTTTCTGTCTTCATCCCTCATATACTATAGCACAATTTCCTTGGGATATAAATTAATATATTTGATACATATTTAATAATTTTCATTTCTCAAAAATTATTTCTGGTATGTTTTAATCACTACCAGCATTCATTTTATTTTTTAGTTTTATAAACCCATGCAAAATTTTAAAAGAACTTAGATTTTACAACCTCTGAAATAATTCATTATCAATTGGACAAGAATTTGAAAACAAGTGAAATAGGATCTGTATTCTAAATTCCTCAAACTCCTTTTTTTTTTTTTTTTTT
>NW_016828776.1:1292735-1351590 GCF_001698545.2 Rhinopithecus bieti | reverse complement strand
CGGGTTTGGGGGTTCCCCCCTCTCTTTCAAACCGTCCGAGGCGGTTTGGGTTTGGGCGGGTTTTTGTTCTTTTTTTTTTTTTTTTTTTTTTTGCTTTGGCTAATTAAAAATTTCATTCACAAAAGCTATATGATAACTTGTGACTAGGATTAAAATGATTAATCAGTCCCCTAGTATTGCAGAAATTACAAACTTTGGCTTGGAAAAGCATAAAACATTCTTAGAAAAGAAAAAGTATAGAATACAAGGAAAACAATGATCAAAACGTTTGCATGGATTAATAATGCTTTCAAATTAGGAAGACAGGAGGGGGGCGGGGGACGGCGGAGAGTTTCCAACATCGTTTCGCTGAATTAAAACTAAAATATTTAAAATCATAGAAGCAGTGACATCAGTTTATCTGGATTTCTAACTAAATTTCAGAAAGAGCCAAAAGGCAAATAGGTGTCCAGTAGTGAAGAGTTCCTTAAATCAGTTCTTAGATCAGATGCACTGGATCACCATCCAAATTCGTTAAAACTTGTGAGAGCTCACAGTTTATAAAGTGTTTTTCACAGTGCCTACAGAACATGAGGCAACAGTAAATCGTGTTCCCATCTCTTTTATCCTTTCATACTTCCTGCTGTACATGAATGTGTGTGTGTGTCTGTGTGTGACGGGGGAGTGGGCATTTCTCGCCACCCCAGTATGTGGAGAGCCTTTCTTTAGTTTCTTGCTTTTGTTTTGTTTAGTTTGCCCTAGAAATTCAATTTCCACATTAATATTGTACAGTTTCCACTGGCAATAGAACTCTCTTTCAAGGAATAAGCATCCTTTGAGAGTGTAGAAGCTATAGAGCATAGATCAACAATCATGCACACACAAAACACCCTCAGAAATGATGTAACTTTAAGGAAATATTGTAAATAGAAAGATATGACTTCATTAAAGAGTACTGGAAGTACTCATTTTTCAGGAATTTAGTTCTCCATAATTCTTTTATTTCTTTCACAAATTGGATAATTAATGTGAGTTAGTCAAAATCCTCTATGGTTACAATCTCTGTGATTCTTTAATATTATAACTCTATGGACTCATTTCTCATTTTCCTCCATACCTCATTTAAGGCTGAAGTCACTGGGAATTACCTCAGGCAAGATGAATTAGAGACTATCTGCCTAATCACTTAAGGCAGACTGTCAATTTTTAGAAATTATTAAATACATCTACACCATCATATGAAAATGTGAGTTTTCATAAAAACCCACATTCTTATATTTCTAATACAGATAGGAAAATGCTTTCTAAAAACTTAAAGCCTCATAGGCTCATAGAATTTTGAATCTAAGAGTTTTACAAATTATTTATTTATTACTCATTTATACAAAAAATGTTACGAGAACTTTATGGACCAAAAACATAACCTCTTTGTCAAGTTATTTAAACTTTCCAGGCCTCAGTTTCTCGGTTGGTTGGATGAGAAAGGTTAAAAGGATGACATCTCATGCAACTCCAAGCTGTAATATTCCACAGTTCTGGGCTGGTAACTTGTCAAAAGTTACCTAGCTAATTAGTGGCACAGCCAAGGCTACACTCCAGAAGCTAGAATTTCCTGGTTACTCCTCTCCTGTCCTTTGCACTATAATACACTAAGCTTCTAAATTAAAAATAATAATAATTTTTTAATTCTAAAAATGCTGTCCTATGTCTATAAAAGGTCATGTCCAGCTCTGTAACTTAGCTTGAATAGTTACATATGAGCTCTATTAATTAAATGGCAAATGTTGTATATTATGTCTAAAAATTCAAAAGCTAAACTAATACTAGGTTAAGCTATGTACAATTCATATTTTCTTTCCTTGCTTTACAAATGACATTTGGATATCACTTATAAATCCCAACCCTTCAAGTACAAATCTAGTAGAGTTTGAGGCTTATAGACAGCTCAGGGTGCTTCTGAGCTCAGGTCAGGGAGCATTTTGCAGGCCAACATATTGAAACCTTCTTTTATATTGCTGCTAAACTGAATGCTTGTTAGTGAACATGAGACACAAACTTAAAAGGGGAAACTCTCTTCAATGCAGCTTGAGCCATATGCCATCCAATTGTCTTATGGGCAGTAGTGGGTCCCCTTTTTTCCGAGTATGTAGAGAAAAGCATCATGTCTTTTGTGGCACCAGCCTGCCAGGCCCAGAGCCTTCTCCTTCAAGTGCCTCATTCAGTCTCCAAATTGGCTGAATAAGGCACTTTACTGATGTTAACAGAGGGACAGACACATAAGGAGACAGTCAGCCATCCAATCACTGCATTCTAAGAATAATTCTTTCTATCAGTATCATCCTATTCCATACAAATACCTCTCAAACTCATGATAGACTTACACATATGGTAGTGTAGCATAGTGGTTAGGGTTTAGCCTCTGGGGGTAGACCACCTCCACTTAAATTCTGAATCTGCCACTAGTTGAGTGTCCTTGGAAGCAAATCGCATGACCTTCTGGGAAATTCATCTCTGCATATGCAAAATTGTGATATTAGAATCCACCTCACAGGGCTGTTGTAAAGATTAAAGGATTTAGTTTTTGTAGGCTGTTTAGAACAGGCTTTGTTAGTTTTTATCATTAATGTTTTCTATATTGAATATTTTTCTATTGTTCCAGTTACCAGTGCTGTCATCCTCACGCTCTCTCACATCTAAAACTTAACAGGTCTTCGCAGTTCCACCTCAACAATATCTTGTTAATGCAGCCCTTTCTTTATACTCCAGCTGTCTTGTATAGTTCTTGCTGTCTGTATCACTCTGGTGGAATTTATTATATACTATACTCCTTTGTATTGCTCACTGCTCATTCTTTTCTTTGATGTTTTCATTTTTCTGGTTTCCCCTTGAGATCTTTTCTTACTCTTCTTTGTATTCTTTTCTGCCCTTAGTGTTGATAACATGTGGTACATAATAATATGTAATCAATATTTATTAACTAGAGTTCTATTACATTTATTTATTCAAAATTCAAAATAGGTACGTTATTGGTACCTATTACATAATAGGCATCAGGTAAAATAACTGCAATACAGCATGAAAAAAGCAACAATCAAATCATGAGGAATTATACTGGCAGAAAGGAAGCAGCAATAACTCTGCTTGCAAGAGTCAGGAAAAGCATTGCAAAGTGTATTCTTCAATGGGATATTGAAGGATAACTAGGAGGTTTCCAGATTTATGGAGAGTAGTAGGATCAACAAAGAGAAAAAAAAATGCTTATTGGCTTAGAGCTGTGAAATAGTGTGGGGAAACTTAGAGGAATCACCAGGCAATGGAAGAAATGATGCTGGATAAGTAACGATCATAAGTTAATCTTAATTGAGAGCTTCCTAAGTTTTCAAGCACTCTGTGTGCATTATTTCTGATGCTCACAGTGGCTCTAAATAATATATTAACCCAGTTTTACAGATGAATGAAGTGAAGCTCAGAAGAGTAATAGGTTTGATAATAAGCATGGGTAGGACTGGAATTCCAGCCCATTGGTCTCCATTCCTGCACTGATTCTGTTGTCCAGCCCCCTAATGTGCCATGAGCAGGCAGATGTATGTATTTCACCTTGCAACAGAGAGAGAGAAAGAGAGAGAGACAGAGAGATCTCAATGGAGAGCAAGGTCCCAGAAGAATCTCAGTATGTTAATAACAATTATAAAAAAGAACAAAATTGTCCTATGCTTCAGACAGGCAAATTAACTTTAGATTCTAGATTTGATACAAATGATTGTTTAGTGCTTATAATATTCTGCTTTCCTAGGATCCTTTCCTTCTATCAGTGACCAAAAGTCTCACACAGTCCTTACTTCAAATAACTTCAAGTCTTCTACAATAGATTCCTAGATACATAATGAGGGAGACCTGTATTCTAATTTTATTCTGCTACCCATTTTGAATCAGCCTACTTTTTTCAAAATGTATAAGGAATTGTAGCCTGTATTGTAAAGATGAATGATTATTTCATTTTTTTACAAACAAAAAAATTCCAGAAACTGATGGATATGCTTCAAAAGTATTACAAGAAACTTATCAAGCTGGAAATTTTTTTTTCAAGAATCCTGATCATTCTAACTACAGAAAAAATTCTAGAATACTGTAGCATTTAAAATCTTCAATAAATTGATAATAATCAGCACAGAGTAGATTCTCTGTGTTATGCTAAGGGTAATCTGATTCAAGCAGACAACAACAATTTCTTCTTAAATTAGAAGCTGCAAAGACATAGAACAGCCTTTGCTTGTTTCCAGAACCTTAGCTTGAGTGTAAGTTTTGGAGATACATGCCTGTGTTTATGAGTCTTGGAGTTATTCACTCATTCAACAAGATTTAAGGTGCCATATACTTTCAGATATCATCAACTACTAGTAAATGCTAACTAACAAGCAAATAAACTGGAAAAATATCAAATGGAATACCTTAGTGAGTGATAATACAGAGAAAAAAGTGGAATATTTGCTTAGTAATTTAAGTAAATGAATATTATTTTATAATATAAATTGGTAGTGTATTCGCTTAATATTTTAAAGAAAATAAAACAGAAAATACTTAGCATTTTACTACCACATTCAGGAAAGTTGCAAGATTAGTTTGAAACTTTAAACATCTTTAACCATTGAGTATAATTTGAGTTTGACATATTTAATCACTAGACTATATATTAGAATATATATTTCATCTATTGTTTTAAGTAACCTGGGCTAAGGTGAGCTTCTCTAGACTTTTTAGGTCTTCATACACATTCTAGTCACCAATATTAAATCTTCATACTAAAATATCAAAAATAAATGCTATATTTTCTAAATCTCCAAAAAGGCTGTCTTGGATGTAGGCCAGGCAGTGAATTCCCCGATACATGTGAATATTCAGTAATAATTCCCTTCTCTGATTATAGCTAGACTCACTCTTTTTTACTTTTGGGTCACAGTTATATCTTACATAATCCAGCAGAGGGTGCTTCCTTTTTAGGGTTGGATTAGAATTAAATATGATAGGCAGAAAGTTGAAATCTTTTGATATTTCATTTCCAGTGATTGATGAAATCAAATCCCCTTGCAGTGTAATATATTTTCAGAAGTTTCCTAAGGATAATTATCTTCCTGCAGCATCACATGTTTTAACCAGCAATTACATAACAACAGTGTATGTGCGCCTTTGACATGTTTACTGTCCTATTTTCCTTCTCGACTAGAAGTTATGATCCCTACTCAAAAGTTCCAGGTATATTCAACATAGGGACTTCTTTAACAGTGCTCCTTCCACTCTGGGAATATATAAGAAGTGTTGCTGCCATTTACAAAAACTGTATGTGTAAGTTGTGTGTGTGCATGTGTGTTTGGGAAGAAAAAAAGGACTTTTTTCAAGATAATTCTTCATAACAAAAGCATAGTTGCAGAGCATTCACAACATCATTGGCCACGTTAAGAGCAGATGAAAATGTGTAACCTCTTCTCAAAGCTAAATGGTCAGTAAGGAATAGTTCATTTCCTTAAGTGTGTGGCCCTGAATTTCTCTGCTGCATAAGAGTAGTTCCTGAAATTGTCATCTAAGGAGGATCCTAGTATTTTTTTATATCCTTTTTCAGCAAGTCACCTAGCTCTGAAGTAGCTGGCCTTGCACAGAAGGTTCTGCTAAGGAATGTGAGGCACTCAAAATGGCTTTGAATCACACTTCTCAGAAGAGACAACCACAGGCATTACAAAGGAGAAAGCTGAAGTAGTCTCAGCTATCAAGCTAGCTTCAAGAGATTTTTCCCTCCCACCACTTTATATATGATAGTGCAGTCAAATTTAATAAATGGAGATTATATCTCCCTGAGTATCTTGCAAGCAGACAGATTTTGCTTTTGAATCCTCTTCCATCTTAAATTTTTACTGTTAAAAGTTGTACACCCGTATGGAAGACAGGCATTTCTGGAAATACAACATAGTAAGAAATCTGTATCTTTGAGTGCTGAGCTAGCCCACACTGGAAGCATAACACAAAGCTAAGAGAATGAGCTGGTTTTGGTGAGCAAATGTTTTATATCTGCACACAAGAAAACTGAGGACAGCTCTAATTTTAAATCCCATTAGAAAATGCTGTGATTAACTGCAGGACCTCACTGATTGTTCAAATAATAGATGAACATGCCACAGTGAAATATTTCCCCTTTTTATTTACAAACAAAAGAGGATTTTTATGTGGACAGAAATCAAAGCATTACTGAAGCACTGGTTGCCTAAGCTTAAATTCTTTCACATTAACACAGATTCTTTATTATGTAAAGTCAACACCTTCAATATTTTTGAACGGTTTTGAATGGTATAATCTGTAATATTTTGTGATTTCCCTTAAAATGGGTTGGTTTCTTCAGAAAGAATTATGTACCTACAACATAATGAAGTAATTAACTAGAGAACAAAAGGCTTTTCTTTTGTTTCAGACAAAACTTGCTTCTAAGACACAAGCTACACATGCATTATTTTAGGACCATCAGCCTTGCCCTGGATGATGATTTTGTTGTCAGAAATGTTTTATTATTTTCTGCAATACGAAAAGACCTGACAAAACATTAATAGGACAATTGAGATAAAATGTGCTATATGTTGTTATGTTGCTTTTATAAATATTTTGGATTTGCCAATGTAATAGACTTTGATAAATCATAATATTTCTACAACCAAAAATCATTAATATCTATTTTGACTGATATCTATGTTAGGGAAAAACTACAAATTATATTGTAGACAAATGACTTAGAAATCATACGCAAACAATTCAAAATATATTTAATTAAAATGCATTTTAAAAGTCCTTAACTGAAATAAAAGTGCAATTTTTAAGAGTTTGCCCCCACAATCCTTGGCTTACAGAATTATATATATACACATATATATTCACACATATATACATATATATACATACACATATATATATATATAGATAGATAGATGGAGTCTAGCTCTGTCACCCAGACTGGAGAGCAGTGGCACGATCTTGGTTCACTGCAGTCTCTGCCTCCCGGGTTCAAGCGATTCTCCTGGCTCAGTCTCCCAAGTAGCTGGAATTACATGCGCCGGCCACCATAGCCAGCTAATTATTGAATTTTTAGTAGAGATGGGATTTCACCGTGTTGGCCAAGCTGGTCTTGAATTCCTGATCTCGTGATCTGCCCACCTTGGCCTCCCAAAGTGCTGGGATTGCAAGCATGAGCCACTGCACCCAGCCACAGAATTATATTAAACTTCATGATCACATTTTTCACTTCACAGCACATCCTATTCCCAAGTGTGAAACTCTTTGTTATATAAGATGTGCTGCAAGAAGTGAGAGGAGTAAAAGGTAAAGAACCCAAGGAAAAGTTCCAAAAATTGCAAACTGACAGCCTGCAAGAAGAGTTTGCCTCATTGACATATTTAATTAGCTTTTTGATGTTGACTAACATACTGCAATTTGGGAATTGGTTGCTGTGATGATATATGGCCCCAAGAATGTCTATATCCTAATTGCCAACACCTTTAAATGTTGCCTTATATGACAATACTGATTTTGCAGGTATGATTAAGGATTTTGAGATGGGAAGATCATCCTGGATTATCACGGTGGGTCTGATGTAATCAGAACGGTCTTTATGAGAGATGCCAGAGGAGTCAGACAGAAAGAGATGTGAAAACAGAGGCAGAGGGATGGAGAAAACTTTGAAGAAGTTACCCTGCTGACTTTGAAGATACAAGAAGGGAGCCATGAGCCAAAGGATGTAGCTAACCTTTGGAATATGGCAAGGACAAGCAAATGGCTTCTTCCCTGGATCCTCTGGAAGGAGCGATCCTGCATACCCATTTTAGATTTCTGACCTCTAGAACTGTAAGACAATACATTTGTGTTGTTTTCAGTTGTTAAATGTGTGGAATTTTCTATAGCAGCAATAGCAAACTAATGCATTTGCCTATAATTTATCAAACTTAGAAGATTTCACATACAGATTCAGACTTACTTGTTTTTACTTCTGTTGAGAACTGGAAAAGCTCGTGAGGGCTGAGTGTCACCACCTCCTCCTGTCAATGACTGGTTAAAGCTGTTCCCTTTAGAGGTTATGTCTTCTCTAGTCTATCAAGGCTATCAGATTCTGTTTTTAATATGAAACCTCTGGTAGATATTTGAATTTGTGACCCCTGCTATGTGTGGTCTTATATTTTGCATTTTACTTAATAGTCATCTCATATTTAGCTTTTTACAGAATTATATCTAATTATCCACTTTTTACAAATGGCATTCTATTAAACTATTTTTATTAGGCTATTCTCACACTGCTATAAAGAAACACCTGAGACTGGGTCATTTATAAAGAAAAGAGGCTTAATTGGCTCACACTTCTGCAGGCTGTACAGGAAGCATGGTGTTGACCTCGTCTTGGCTTCTGGGGAAGCCTCAGGAAACTTACAATCATAGTAGAAGGCAAAAGAGGGAGCAGACACATCACATGGCCAGAGTAAGAGTGAGAGAAGGAGCCAGGAGGTGTCATGCACTTTTCAACAACTAGATCTCATGAGAACAGCACCAAGGGGATGATACTAAACCATTCAAAAGAGATATAACCTCATGATCCAACTACCTCCCTCTAACATTGGGGATTACAATTCAACATGAGATTTGGGCCACCACACATACCCAAACTATATCATTATTGATCCTGAGATTAAGTAAATGAGAATACAATTTACTTAATCGTTTTCCATCATCCACCTCCGTTTGTCTTTTCTGTAAACTTTTTGAAGATTTTCTACTCTTGGTGAACCATAATTACATTATTTGTAGCATAAGTAGTGTATTCAATGAGTGGGATTCAGGAGTATCTGGATGCAATCAGTGTGCTCTTTTTCACTGCTAGCTATCTCATCTATTATTCTTTCATGAAATCTCAGGCACATTGGGCACTCTTACATACTAACATAGTTTCATATCCCAGATACTAAAAAGTCCAATGCAGGTTAATATTAAGCTTTCCCATTGCCCCTCAACTTTGGTGGGCTTTAAGCTGAAGTGAGGAAAAGCAGTGTATGTGAGAGACAGGGGCAACTGTCCCTCCAGAGGCACTAAGTGAAGTCATTTCCTTCCTTTTCCAGCTTCTAGAGCTGCATGCATTGCATTCATCAGCTCATGGTCCCTTCCTGAATCCCCTTCTAAGCCAGCAGCTTAGCACAGCTTCAGTCCTAACACCGCCTCCTCCTTTAGCCGTATCTCCCTCTGCTTTCCTCGTATAGGGACACTTGTGATAACATTATTTGGCCTACCTGGATAATCTCAGCTACGCTCATTTCAAGATCCTTAGTTTGATCACATCTGTGCAAAATCCTTGCCATATAAAGTAGCATTTATAGGTACCAGAAATTAGGACATGGACATCCTTCAGGGCCACAATTCAGCAAACTGCATTCAGCCTACAGAATTGAAGCCACAACAACAAAAAATATTTTATGCTAACTGGAATTCTAACTACCAAATTTTATGGTCCTCATCCTACTACTATTATCTGTTGCATTTAAGATGGCTAACCATGTGTTCCTTCTTTACACATTTTCTTTCATTGGATTTCGGGTAGTTCTTTCCCATGGCTCTTTCTTTTCTACCTCTTCTAATAGATTCCATTCTCCTTCTCCCAAATTTTGACTCTGCATTTATCCCCACCCCATTCTTCTATACCTATGTCTCCCACTGTCGTAATTCCTAATGAGTCTCAAATCTATATTTCAAGCTCCAGTCTCTTTTTCACCTGTATTTGCAACCACATTTTGGGCATAGTCCTCTGAAACTGTTTCCGAAAACGAACCTATTATCTTGTCTAGTAAACTTGTCAGTCTTCTCATATTTTTGTTTGTTTCCCTTCATTTTATTCCCATTGGCACTATCATTGCTTAGGGCCTTCATTTTCTTTCATACCAGAGCTGCTGTAGCAGCCCTTAATTGGTAGCCCCATCCTCAGTCTTTTCTCACTCAAATCCATTTTTCTCATCATGTCTAGGTTAACATTTCCTTTTTTGGAGTGCAGTGGCACTATCTTGGCTCACTGAAACCTCTACTTCCCAAGTTCAACAGTTCGCCTGCCTCAGCCTCCCGTGTAGCTGGGATCTCAGGTGTGCGCCACCACCCCCACTAATTTATGTATTTTTAGTAAAGATAGGGTTTTGCCATGTTGGCCAGACTGGTTTTGAACCCCTAACTTCAAGAGATCCATCAGCCTCAGCTTTCCAAAGTTCTAGGATGACAGGCGTGAGCCACCACACCCAATCTAGGTTAACATTTCTAAAACTCGAAAGTAGTCATATAATTCCATATGCAAAACACAAAAAATAAAAACAAAACAAAACTTAGAGGCTGGGCGCGGTGGCTCACGCCTGTAATCCCAGCACTTCGGGAGGCCGAGGCGAGCGGATCACCTGAGGTCAGGAGTTTGAGACCAGCCTGACCAACATAGAGAAACCCTCTCTCTACTGAAAATACAAAATTAGCCAGGCGTGGTGGCCCGCGCCTGTAATCCCAGCTACTCCCGAGGCTGAGGCAGGAGAATTGCTTGAATACAGGAGGGGGAGGTTGCGGTGAGCTGAGATGGTGCCATTGTACTCCAGCCTGGGCAAGAAGAGAGAAACTCTTCTCAAAAAAAAAAAAAGAAAAATACAACTTTGATAACCACCTCCACCACCAAGATAAATTTAGAACTTTGACCCTCACATTGAATGTCATTTTTAATCTGTCCCTGCTCTAACTCTTCATGTTCTTTTATCATCATTTCTTTTCAACTCCTAGCCACACTACATTAATCTATTTCCAGGAAACATCTTGCACTTTTAGACTGGCTGGTATTTGGTCTTTTTTTTCTCTACGTTTTCCTAAATAACATTCTACTTAGATGAAACTCTCCTCATTTTTAAGGCACAACTTCAGTGTTCCTCTGAAATCCTTTTTCTATTTTCCCATAGCACTTTTACATATATTCATAATAATGAACACTGCTGTTTTTATATATCTGTATCTACCAAAGAGTATGTTGTAAGCTAAGTTTCTTTAGAGCATAGTGTTTCATTCCTCTTAGCATCCCTAGTAGCAAGCATGGCTCCTATAACCAACATTAAGCATATTCATCTACGTAACAAATACCTGAGTTTGACTGTTGTTTAAGTTTTCTGTGTCTAAATATCTTTATAAAATGGGGTGGTGTATAATAGTACACACCTGCATTAATTCTTATGAAACATTTAGAATACTGCCTGCCATGTAATAAGGAGTACAAAGTGTTAAATAAAAATAAATAAAAGCCGGATGCAGTCATGGGTATCTATAGTACCAGCTATTTGGGGAAGCTGAGACAGGAGGATTACTTGAGGCCAGGAATTTGAGGCTGCAGTGAGCTATAATCAACCCTGTAAATAGCCACTGCACTCCAGCCTAGGCAATGTAATGAGACCTTGTTTCTAAAAAAATAAAATTAAAACAAAATAAAATGGTTAATCTTTAAAAGTAAACAAGTGTTTGCTGAATTACATTAATTATTATATATAAAACAAAAATTTTTTAAAAAGTTCATAAGCAACTTAGCATTAAAAAATAATTTAAATATGCATGAAAAGAGTGAAATTATTCAGAAAGAGTAAACTGGTACAAGATGTTTTTGTCATGAGATAAGAAGAATAGAAATATGAGGGCATTTCTCATCTTGTTCCCCTGATGCTGACTCTTAGCACAGTTACCTCCAAAAAAATAAAAAAAAAATACACCTCTTCAGTTGAATTAAGTCCATGGGACCACAAAGCAAAATGAGAAATTATCCTTTTAATTAGCTTCAGTGAGTTTCAATTAAATTATTTTCTGAGAATTAATAATAGTGGAAGAATTTTCTAGGTCTCCCTTTTCAAAGAAACATTTAAGTCTCTTTAAAAATCAAAACCATTACCATGAAAATTTCTTGACCAGAATGAAGAATTCTCTAGATATCTGCAATTAAAAAAATAGAATTAAGAAGTCTAATATTGGCATGATGTTTCTAAATTACTAAGATCATCATATAATTTGCCCAGCAGTCATTCTTTGAGCAAGCTCCTTTTAAAGCCAGAATTTAAGCAGGAAATTGAATCTGCAAAAGGAAGATCAATGAAGCACTGTGTCTTCAAATACTTACAAATGAATGAATAAGTGTTCAAGGATGAGAAATCGTCAGATTTGTGGAGATGCAGGGCAGGAGAGGAGGCACTAGAATGAGAATCAAGAATGGGTTCTTGTCTGGACTTATTCTATACTCAATATGTGACCCAGGGAAGGCTATCTAAACCCTTTTGGATCTCAGATTTCTCATTTCTGAGGTTGGAATAGATAATTTATATTATCTCTTTTAGCTCTAATTAACTTTGCTTCTATGTACAATAAAAAGTATATACATCTACAGTATTTAGGTGATGTTCTGACTAGTTTTTAAAATAACTATAACTGAGATGTTATTTTCAAACTTGTTAATGAATCTCTTTTCTCCTTCCAAGTAAATACTTGGCCTTTTTGGTCTAAAGCATCCATTGGCTTAGTGGGATATTAGGATTTGTATGAAAATAGTGAATCTTTCACTTTTGATGTTTGAAATGAGATTTTTCAGCAAGGCAACATATCAGCAAGCCATGCTATTATCTTAAGAGAGGATTTACTAAATCCTATCAGCTACCATTTATCATGATAAGGGCTCAGTCTATAGCTTTTATCACACACAGTACTCACATAATGTAGAAAGCATACCCCTCCAGACTATGACATATGTCTCTAGGGCTTCCTACTTTATGATATAAGGGAGACATAATGTGGAGGTTTGAGGGAAATTCCAGACCTTTAGCCACCAGGAAATCGGAAGGTCCATGATCTGGTCATCTGTTCTTTCTTGGATTCATCAGGAATTAGTTGCCCGTATTGCTGACTCAGTTTACCTCTGCTATCACATGACTATAAATTCCTAAATGGGACTGATCCTTTCCCCAGGCTGCCCAGGTAGCCAGTCCCATGGTGCTGGGCTAGAAGATCACGTTTACACTTATTTCCTGCCACTTCTGCTGACAATCTCTACTGGCCCGTTCAGCTTTCCCTCAGGGTACACAGATGATTCTAGATCATTTCCATACCACAGGAAAGTCAAACAGGGGAAGGAATAGTTATTCAATGTGCCACTTCCTATCTGATGCTTCCACCTGCAGGGCAGACCCTTGCTGACTCACAACAGGAAGTGAAGCAAAACACACTTTGCTCTCAACTCTCACCTTAACCTTTGCAGCCTTCTTCATCTCTCTTAAGATTTCAGGCTGTAAAAGGGAGGTCAGAACACAAGTATCTCACCACTTGCTTCTTTTTTTCCTCTTCCCTCAATCTTTAAAGTATAGTTGTCCCTTGCCTCTACTTTAAAAGACATTTTTTTTTCCTCTTCTCTCTAGTGAGGGATTTACCTTAGTAATATCTTCTTTCTCCCAGACTCTATTCTAATGGATTAACTTTAATAGTGGGCAGGGTGTACAAAGAAAAACTGTCTTGCTAATAAGGAAGAATGGAGTTATTTTTAAAATATTACATACATTATACAAACTAGTGACTATGACTTCAATCTCCATAAAATTCTGGTATATGTTATAAAATGGATGCTTTTTATATACTTAAAAGAATTTGGGAAATAAAACAAGCACAGTGTATTTTTATTTGTGACATAATATAATTATAATATCTCCTAACATACTGTAACTTCTATTTTTTTAAAAAGGCAGAGAATGTGGACTGTGTGTTGGCACAGTTAAACTCAGTTTTTAAAATTATCATATCCCAGAAATACTAGTTAACTATTTTGTAAATTTGGAAATAACTTACTAATGGTATATCACAGGTCACTTTTCCTGCACATTCATCATCTCTATGTGTAATACAGAAACACTATTATTAATAGTAAGATCCAACATTTATTCAGTCCTTGCTAAGGACCAGACACAAAGTAACACAAGCCACACATCTTTTATTTCATTAAATAACTAGCTAGCTCTTGATGTTAGAAAAATTCAAAATAATTTGAAAGATTAGAAAAGCAAGTAGAAACTATTAAGATGAGAATGGTCCAAGTGCAGTAGTATTTACAACTAAAATGATTACAAGCAGTTACAGATTTCCTTGTTCCTTCTCCACTTCCACTGTTGCATTTGACTAGATTTATTTTTTTTTAAATGATGCATTAGTCTGTGATGAATTCAGTTAGTTATTAAGATACCAGCTCAGTATGGTAAGAAATAATAATTATTATAATTTCAAGAAGAATCAAGTACACCTTTCCCTGACATGGTTTGGCTGTGTCCCAAGCCAAATCTCATTTTGAATTCTCATAATCTCCACATGTCGTGGGAGGGACCAGGTGGAGATAATTGAATCATTGAGGCAGTCCCCATCCTGTTCTCATGATAGTGAGTTCTCACGAGATCTGATGGTTTTATAAGGGGCTTTTCCCGTTTTGCTCGGCATTTCTCCTTGCTGCCATCATGTGAAGAAAGACATGTTTGGCCCCAATTCTGCCATGATTGAAAGTTTCCTGAGGCCTCTGCAGCCCTGCAGAAGTGTGAGTCAATTAAACCTCTTTCCTTTATAAATTACTCAGTGTTGGATGTGTCCTTATAGCAGTGTGAGAACAGACAAATACAGTAAATTGGTAAAGGGTATGGCAGGGCTGTTGTAAAGATACCCAAAAATGTGGAAGTGACTTTGGAACTAGGTAACAGGGAGAGGCTGCAACAGCTTGGAGGGCTCAGAAGAAGATAAGGAAAATGTTGGAAAGTTTAGCACTTCCTAGAGACTTGTTGAATGGCTATGACCAAAATGCTGATAGGGATATGGACAATAAAGTCCAGGTTGAGGTGGTCTCAGGTGGGGATGAGGAACTTGTTGGAAACTGGAGTAAAGGTCACTCTTGCTATGCAAAGAGACTGGCAGTATTTTACCCCTGCCCTAGAGATTTGTGGAACTTTGAACTTGAGAGAGATAATTTAGCGTATCTGGCAGAAGAAATTTTTAAGTGATGAAATGTTCCAGAAGCAGCAGAACATGAAAGTTTGAAAAATTTGCAGCCTGACAATGTAATAGAAAAGAAAACCCCATTTTCTAGGAAGAAATTCAAGCTTACCGCAGAAATTTACATAAGTAATTAGCAGCCAAATGTTAATCACCAAGACAATGGGGAAAATTTCTCCAGGACTGGGTCAAAGGTCTCCCTGCTCTATACAACCTCAGGGCATGGTGCCCTGAGTCTCAGCTGCTTCAGCTTTAGCCATGGCTAACAAGGGTCAACTTATACAGCTCAGGCCATTTCTTCAGAGGATGCAAACCCCAAGCTTTGGTGCCTCCCACTTGGTGTTGAGCCTGCGGGTGCACAGAAGTCAAGAATTGATGTTTGGGAGCCTCCACCTAGATTTCAGAGGATGTATGGAAATGCCTGGATGTCCAGGCTGAAGTCTGATGCAGCAGTGGAGCCCTCATGGAGAACCTCTGCTATGACAGTAGGGTAAGGAAATTTGGGGTCAGAGCCTCCACACAGAGTCCTGACTAGGGCACTGCGTAGTGGAGTCGTGAGAAGAGACCCAGACCTCCACACCCCAGATGGTAGATCCACAGACAGCTTGCACCGTGTGCCTGGAAAAGCTTCAGACACTCAACATCAGCTGTGAAAGCACCTAGGGCTGGGGCTTGTACCATGTAAAGCCACAGGGGTGGAGCTTTCCAAGGCTATGGGGGCCCACCTCTTACATCAACATGACCCAGATGTGAGACATGCAGTCAAAGGAGATCATTTTCAAACTTTAAAGTTTAATGACTGCCCTATTGGATTTCAGACTTCTATGGGGCCTGTAGCCCCTTTGTTTTGGACAATTTCTCTCATTTAGAATGGGTGTATTTACCCAATTCCTGTACCCACTTTGTATCCAGGAAGTAACTAATTTGCTTTTGATTAATAGGCACATAGGTGGAAGGGACTTGTCCTATCTCAGATGAGACTTTGGACTTGGAGTTTTGAGTTAATGCTGGTGTGAGTTAAAGACTTTGGGGAACTGTTGGAAGGGCATGAATGTGTTTTGAATTGTGATGACATGAGACTTGGGAGGGGCCAGGGGCAGAATGATATGGTTTGGCCGTGTCCACACCCAAATCTCATCGTGATTTTTCATTCCCATCATCCCAATATATCATGGGAAGGGCCAGGTGGAGATAATTACATCATGAAAGCAGTTTCCCTATCCTGTTTTCATGATAGTGAGTTCTCACATGATCTTATCATTTTATAAGGGGCTTGCCCCTTCTCTGGGCACTCATTCTCTCCTTGTTGTCACCATGTGAAGAAGAATGTGTTTGCTTCCCCTTCCACCATGATTGTAAGTTTTATGAGGCCTCCACATCCATGCTGAACTATACGTTAATTAAACCTCCTTCCTTTATAAATTACTCAGTCTCTGGTATGTCTTTATTACCAGTATGAGAACAGACTAATACACCATCCCCCATCCCCGAAAACATATGTTTATAATTTTGTAGGGAAACTAAAATTCATAAAACAACTGCAATTAATTACAAAAGTGGATAATTCTTTTAAAAGAAGGAGACTCTTCAAACCCCTCACTGCACATTTTTCTATCTGCCTATTCTTACTGGATCTACTGAAAGAGAGGAGGGAGCTGCTAATCTGACAGGTCTAAGCACCTGTTGATGTCCTGGAGAGCAAGGGCTCTGTTTCTGGTCCATGAGCACTCTCTCATTGGCTTATTCTTATTTTCTGTATCTCTCTTTCCAGGCAAACTTGATCATTCTGGTCTCAACATAATAGATTTAAGTTAGCGGTAGGGGGAAACAGGAGCAATAACTCTGGAATTTCTATAAGATATTGAGGAGGAGCATCTCTCTAAATTCCCTTCTTCCTTTGAAGAATATGAGGATATAGACCTAGAAGAGCACCCAGGAAGTGCCAGCTATAAAAGTCTTGGAAGAGCAAACTAACCCCTTGATAACAGATTTCTATTCATTGAACTGAAATTGTACACATAAAATTTGTATAACTGGCATGAAGTGACAGAGATTCTTGCTATGTAAAATCTGGAAGATGTTCTTTCTTTCTCATTTTTATTTATTTTTTCTCTGTCTACAATTCCTTCTTAGAGAAATCACTAAGTAACAAAAACATTTGGCTCTAAATGTGGGTATTGAGCTGGTATTGTGATAGTCTAAGGTGCCCTATTAAGCCTTTGGATCACTGGATTACAATGGAGCCTTTAGATTGGATTAACTGGAATTTAATGGTAAGAGGAAGCTACATTTATTTCAGCAATCCTTTGTCTAGATAAAATGAATAGAAAAGGCATTGTAAATGGATAATGTTGGCTCTTGGTTTTTCAGTGGATGGAGGAACAAAGAATGTGATAGGAGAAAGTAATATATTAAAAGACTAAGAAACAATAAGGTAAACAGGAGTAACTAGTAGCACAGAAAAGTACAGTAGAACTTAATTTGAAAAAACGGTATGTAAAAATGAATATAAATTAAGATTAAAAAAGTAAAATATTGGTTGTTACATTAAATGTAAACAAGATAAAATCTGATTTTTGACAGCAGATGCCATCAAATTAGATGGTATAAAAAGGTTTTTGCTGGGCGCAGTGGCTCAAGCCTGTAATCCCAGCACTTTGGGAGGCTAAGGTGCGCAGATCACCTGAGGTCGGGAGTTTGAGACCAGCCTAACCAACATGGAGAAACCCCATCTCTACTAAAAGTACAAAATTAGCTGGGTGTGGTGGTGCATACCTGTAATTCTAGCTACTCAGAAGACTGAGGCAGGGGAATTGCTTGAACCTGGGAGGTGAGGGTTGTGGTGAGCTGAGATAGCGCCATTGCACTCCAGCCTAGGCAACAAGAGTGAAACTCCATCTCAAAAAAAAAAAGTTTTATATCTCACTAGGCAAAACTTACAGATAGTAGGACAAGCTATGAAATATCAGAAGACACAAAGAAAATATGAGTAGTGATATTACTTATAAACAAGATAGAATTTAAGATTAAGGTACAGGTAGAAAAAAAGAGAATTATGTGAAAGTGAAAGCACCAAAATGAATAAAGAAGGTAAATATTTAAAGCAAGCATTGTTAAAAACTTATGAACAACATTTTTTAAAGATACAGATGAATTAAATTCAATAAAATAATGAAATAGATATAAATGGAAATATACATTTTTACATATCCATGGAATCACTTCAAAAATCTATTATGCAATTGACTGCAAAAAGAAACCCTTAAATCTTATAATGTAGAACATTTATGTTCTCTGATCAAAATTAATATTTACAGCATTTTCTTTGATTAAAATAAACTATAGTTAAAAACAAATACTGTAAAATTACTAGCATATCTTATTAGAAAATAAGAAACTTCATCTTAAAAATATGCTTAGTCCAAAGAAACTGTTAAAAAATTTTTAATTTAGAAAAAAATAAAAAATAAAACATTTTCTACCAAAACGTAATTTCAGCACATTGCTTAAACTATCCAAAGAGAAAAACAGATTTTAAAATATCTTCTTCTTAAAAAGAAAGATGAAAGATAAATGGGATTACACCTCATCTCAAGAAATTATAAAATAACAAAACTAAAAGACACTAAAATAACAATATCTGAAAATAAACAGTTAAAATAATAGGATCAATGTTCTAAAAGTTGGTATATTTAAGGATCAGAAAATCAGATAAAACTCTAGTAATCCTCTTAAAGACAAAAAGGAATATTTTGAAAATAATTTTCAGATATGTTTGTTTATTTCTTTCAATCCACATGAATCTTTGTAATTGCTTTGACCAGTGGTACATGGTGGGGGTGACTTTAAGTGGCTTCTGAAGTTAGGTCACAAAAGGTAAAACAGCTTCTGTCTGGCATTCTCTCTCTCTCTTCCTCTCTGTGTCTCTCCTCTTTTCTCCACATAACTAGATATTTAGTTTGCCTTGTAAAAATTTTGGCTATCCTGAAGACAACATATTTTTTCCAGCAAATATTTAGTTATACCTTTCTTAATATTCTGGGTAAACACTATGCCCTTTTTTGAATATGAGAGATAATAAACAAAATAAATAAATAAAAGAATCTAGTATGTCAGATAGTGACACATGCTATGGAGAAAAACAAAGAGGAAAGACGTTAGAGAGAACCAGAGAGGAGTTGGAGTTTCAAATAGGGTGGTTAGGGAAGGCTTCTCTATGAAGTGAATTTTAGTCAGGACTTGAAGGAGATCAGAGACAAACCATGAGGTTACGTGGGTTAAAGTTCTCCAGCTAAAGAGGGAATTGCATGGCGTATTTGAGGAGCCACAACCAAGCCGGTGTGGCTGGGGTAGGAAGAATGAAAGGAATAGTAGTAGGAGACAGGGTGAGAAAGTTAATGGAGATCCACTGGATGACTTTGAGATGAAGAGTAACATTAGCTCACTTCAGTGCTAATATGAACTGAGAAGGTAGAGTATTGAGGGGATCATCTACAGGGATAACAAAATCATCATGAATTAAGCCATTGATAATATTAGAGAAAATGTAAAGAGGTAGAATTCAAAACATAAGAAAGGGTGTGTAGTTAACTGCAAAAAGAGTATAATTAACTTTACCCTCTGAACCTGAGATTCAGAAAATATTCGATAGCATAGATAAATAAATAAGAAGTATAACTCTACAAGTAAAGTGGAAACTTTGGAGGAAATTCATGAAATAAGTATCACAGAAGAGATCAAAATAATGGTTTTAAAATTTGATTATTTAAAAAGACATCAAGACTACATGGCTCACAGTTCCACCCAACTTGTAAAATACAGATAATGCCAATGTTTTGAGGCAATTCAAGTAGAATAGAAATAGAAAGAAACTAATTAAAATTGATAAAGATTATTTAGCAAAAGCAATAGCAAGCATCAACCTATCTGATAATACAAAGCCATTTATTTTAAAAGAAGAACAAGAACAAGATGCTTGCTATCTATTATTATCTAACATCTCTTCAGAGATTTTCTGTCTAGAATAGAGAAGAAAACTAATCAGTATCATTTTGGAAAATTATCTCTTTTGCTAATAATATTACTGAATATCTAAGAAAACCCAAAAGATTCTATTAAAAACTACTTGAATATATGAGGAAATGTAAGTGGCTAGATTAAGACAAATATTCAAATATCAGTAACTTTCCTTTATACTAGCAAAAAGAAGATAGAAATAAAAGGAAAATATTCCATTCACAATAGAAACAATGATAAAGTATTCAAGAATAAATTTAACATGGAGTGTGCAGGATCCATAAAAATGAAAATATAAAATTCTGTCAAAACCTATAAAATAAGAACAGAATAAATAAGAAGGTGTACCATGTTGTCGGAGACGATAATTTTAAATAAGAGCTGCAATAATACATATCCCATCTCTCAGTGTGACATTGGCACTCCTTTCCAGCGCAGGCATGTGAGCAAGAATACTTTGAGTAGCTCTAGCCCCAGCCATTATCTGAGTGCAACTCCATGAGAGACCCCCCAAGCCAAGGCCTTCTAACCAAGACACTCCCAAATTTCTGAACCACAGAAATTGAAAGGATGATAACTACTCATTGTATTTTTTTTTTTTTTTTTTTTTTTTGAGACGGAGTCTTACTCTGTCGCCCAGGCTGGAGTGCAGTGGCTGGATCTCAGCTCACTGCAAGCTCCGCCTCCCGGGTTCACGCCATTCTCCTGCCTCAGCCTCCAGAGTAGCTGGGACTACATGCGCCCGCCACCTCGCCCAGCTAGTTTTTTGTATTTTTTAGTAGAGACGGGGTTTCACTGTGTTAGCCAGGATGGTCTCCATCTCCTGACCTCGTGATCCGCCCGTCTCGGCCTCCCAAAGTGCTGGGATTACAGGCTTGAGCCACCGCGCCCGGCCTACTCATTGTATTTTAAGTCACAACATTTTAGGATGGCTTATAATGCAACAAAAAGTAACTAATACATGTGTTTTTGGATTGAATGATTTACCATTATGCCAACTATATATTGTCCCTCAAATTAATGACTTAAATGCAATTTGCATAAACACCTAATAATATTGCACTTTGTGTTGTACTGAGATAAAATAATATCAAAATTTATAGGAATATCAAGTTTAGAATAACCCAAAATATTTAAAAATAAAATTAAAGTAATCAAAATAGAAACAGATTAATTGAAACATTAGGACTGAGAAACAGATTCAAATGTATAAGGAATTTAATATATGACAAAGGTGATAATTATATTGAGTGGAGAATAATGATTAACTTTAAAATGTTGCCGGTGTAGTAGACACCCATTTTGCAGAAAATCATGTTGAGCTCATTCTCATTCTAGATAAGGTAAAACCTTAAATGTAAACATAAATAAAACCTCAAAAATATGTAATAAATATGTAAATATAATATGTAAAAAACAAATAAACATATTTGCTATATAAAAAATAAAATCATAAAAGGCAAAGTGATCATAAAGTAAAAAATGAGAGAACTATTTGTAATATATTAGATAATATCTATAGTATACCAAAACACCTCAAAGTTGATAATTATAAATATAGTTAAATTACTCCGCCTCAAAAAAATAAATAAATAAATAAATATAGTTAAATTATATGAATAAGCAATTAAAAGAAAAGCAAATACAAATGACCAATGGATAGTAAAAAAATTCAACCAATATATAGGAAAACACAAATTAATCGTTTATTAAATTTTAGGTGTTAGGAATTCAACATCAAGCAAAGAAGAACAGTTATTGCTCTTACGAAGCTTATATTTTAGTTGACGGTAGAAGAAATTATATACAAGGAAAATATATAACCTAGGCTGGGCACAGTGGCTCATGTCTGTAATCCTAGCACTTTGGGAGACTGAGGCTGGCGGATCACGAGGTCAGGAGTTCAAGACCAGCCTGACCAACATGGTGAAACCCCGTTTCTAATAAAAATACTAAAATTATCCGGGCGTGGTGGCACACACCTGTAATCCCCACTACTCAGGAGGCTGAGGCAGGGCAATTGCTTGAACCCAGGAGGCAGAGACTGCAGTGAGCCAAGATCACACTACTGTACTCCAGCCTGGGTGACAGAGTGAGACTCCATCTCAAAAAAAAAAAAAAAAAAAAAAAGAAAAAAAGGAAAGAAAGAAAAGAAAAGAAATAGCCTATGCTAATTGGTACAAAATTTTAAAAATGTAAAATCTGGATAAGGAATAATGATGAGGGAGGTTGGCTGTTACAGATATATTAGTCTGGAATTACCTTAGTAAAGTGAATTTTTACCAGAATCCTCAATGAAGTAATAAAGCAGGCCAGCACATAACTGGAAGCTATTATATAACACTTACTAGCTTGACCAATGTGAAAAAGTAAGTGGGAATATTTAATGATGTGGGTATTCAAGTAAATATGTCCTGTTACACATTACCAGTGAAAATGTGAACTGTTACAACTCATATGAAAGCCTAGCAAGATCTATTATAATTTCACATCCTTCAACTCAATAGTCTTTACTACAGGAAATCTATTCCAGAGAAAGAACAAGATCAGTACATTAAAGACCTGTGTCCAAAAATGTTTAATAAAATATTAGTCAGAGTAGCATATTATTTATTGTTTATAGTTCACTCCATTCTAAATAAAGACTTATATGTAAAACAAAGCCTCAAAATTCTGGAAGAATGTACATATATGTTTGCATGGACCATTTTTGTTAAAACAGAATACTCAGAATATATTTAGAAAGACATATTAACTACATAAAAAATTAAAATTATATAAGGCAAAGTTTTCATAAAGAAAGTGAAAAAAGTGAATAGTTGAATAAATTGTGGTGTATCTCTACCACAGAAGAGCCCGCACTGATTACAAAAAATTAGTTAGGTCTATACTTGTTCATATTGACAGATTTCTTTGGTGTATTCATGAATGAGGAAAAGAAAGAATCAAAGAGGTGTATACAAATATGATTCTGTTTAAATGATACAAAAGAGAAATCCACAACCACAACCACAACAACAACCCTTGTTTAGTATTAACATTTTTTCTCATGTTGAAGGACTTAAATTTTAATTCCTGGGGAGGTAGAGTGATATTCATAATACATTTGGGAAGAATATACTGGATATTTTTGATTCATCTGAACCATTTTGTTTATTTGGGGTTTGAGCACCTTTGGGGAAAGTTCTGCTCTGCAACTCCTGGAGCAGCTGTAGCCCCTGGAGGAGATCTGTGCTAATCCACCACAGCCCTTTTCTCTTGGAGTGGGCCTGCTCACAGGGACTCCTGCTCTTCTCTCTTCCTCTGTTCTACATCTTTCAGGGCAGTCCTTTGCCTCCCGTATAGATACACAGGATGATGAACCTGCTTCAGCTGAGCAGTTCCTGCTTACTGGGAGGATAAGTCAGCTGGAATCTGAAGTTAAATTTGCAGACCCATTGGCTTTCACATGTTCCAACTTAGCGTTGTGTAAATTGTACTATATTGCTGGCCTCTCTTTGCTACTTTTATTTCTCAATTTGTTCAGAACCTAGACAGTGAAAGAAGATTGTTCAACTCTCATCAAAGGGCCATATACAAATACTTATAGATGATAATATGACCACAAATCATGGATGAAGAATGTATAAGGTTGAAAGAAAAGATAAGAGAGTAAAGACATTGAGAGGGGAGTAAGATAAAATTTTAAAATGCTATACTTTTAAAATATAAATGGGAATCAAGAATAGAAGAGAATGTATGATGTGTCTCCATTTTTGTAAAATGGTAATGATTGTGTACATATGAAAGAGATTCTTGAAAATTATCATCACTAAAACATTATGGTGGTATCTAAGTGTGGTAGAATTTCAAGCAATCTTTACTTTCTCCCATATACTTCTGAATAATGTTTGATTTCTTTTTTAAAATATACATTTTTTTTGCATGTCTGTGGAATGAGTCAAAAGCCTTCCCTGTAAGACTCAGATGACAAACAAGTAGAGGAAGAGAACTAGTACCTATTGTGAATATAGATGTGTGTGTGTCTGTGTGTGTCCTCTTCCCAGCCTTAAGTTCACACAGAAGGTTTGTATGTATTTCTCAACTTTTTATTATATACAATTTAACATTTCAGTGTGAATTTCATTTAAACCTGAGAAGGGAATATTATTCACACATGATTTATTCTTCATTATATCATTTAAATTCATTGAATAACAACTTCTGTTAAGCTAGGTCAGACAAAGTGGTTAGATATACCCTAGGTAGAAACGTGGAGAGAGGGTGAATGGTGTTTGTGATACACACAATAGCTTTAGCATTAACACTTTGTGTTTTGCACACACACATTTCAAATATATTGGAGCAACAATAAAGATGCAGATTCCGTTGGCAAGGGGATAAGTGTTGCAATGCCAATGATGGTGGGTTTCAGGGAGAGTGGGAGATTGGGTAGCCTCATAAAAGTCAAAACAGAATAGCAGGACTCCCTTGCTGATGTGGTTTGGCTGTGTCCCTACAGAAATCTCATCTTGAATTGTAGCTCCCATAGTTTCCATTTGTTGTGGGAGGGACCCAGTGGGAGATAATTGAATCATGGGGGTGGTTTCCCCCATACTGTTCTCATGGTAGTGAATAATTCCCATGAGATCTGATGGTTTTATGAGGAATTTCCCCTTTTGCTTGGCTCTCATTCTTTTTTGTCTGCCACCTTGATTGTGAGGCCTCCCCAGCCACGTGGAACTTGAATCCATTTAACCTCTTTTTCTTTGTAAATTACCCAGTCTTGGGTATGTCTTTATCAGCAGCATGAGAACAGACTAATACACTTGTGAGGTTTTGGAATCCTGCCTCAAGGGGCACAACACAGTCTAATGGGTTAAATGAGTACACTAGCCCAAGATAGGGAGAAGGGACTCTTCTGTTCACTTTCTACAAACTATTTCCTCTTACTTGATGTCTATTGACACTTCAAGGAAAGGAAATTTGCCAATATGATCTAAGAGAGTCCAGGATATTTATCAAGGCTGAGTTTACAAGGGCCACTATTCTCCAAAAGTCGACCCAACCCAGAACTCTTTCTTCCCTTTTACTGCTGAGTTGACCCAGGTGGGGCCATTCTCTGTGACGTGGACTCAGTCAGGTAGCTCCTTCCTTACCTCCTCCGAGCAATCAAATGGGTAGGTAAGTCAGACCAGATTCCACATTGTGGATGCCATCATGACTCTCCTTTCTCAACTAGGTAGGCAAATCTGAGAGTGGAGATCCTATTTTTAATTTGCAGCAATGAAAAAGAGAACATATAGCCTTGCTTAGGTCTATAGCCTAGGCTGTGCAGGACTGTGCAACTACTAATAATGTATAGCAATGATTCCCATTTTTCTGTTGCATGTAGCTTCCTCAGGAAGTCTGTGAAGAAAAAGTGGTTGGGAGGAAAAAATTTGACCATTCCTGGGTCCCAAGTTATAGTACTATCAAAATACTTTCAAAATATTACTCTTAAAACCTAACGGTGGCCGGGTGCGGTGGCTCAAGCCTGTAATCCCAGCACTTTGGGAGGCCGAGACGGGCGGATCACGAGGTCAGGAGATCGAGACCATCCTGGCTAACACGGTGAAACGCCGTCTCTACTAAAAAATACAAAGAAACTAGCTGGGCGAGGTGGCGGGCGCCTGTAGTCCCAGCTACTCTGGAGGCTGAGGCAGGAGAATGGCGTAAACCCCGGAGGTGGAGCTTGCAGTGAGCTGAGATCCGGCCACTGCACTCCAGCCTGGGCGACAGAGGGAGACTCCGTCTCAAAAAAAAAAAAAAAAAAAAACCTAACAGTACAGAAGAACTATTGAAGTGAGAGAATAAATGTAACCTCTCTCACCGAAATACCAAAACAATAAAACAGTAAAATCAGAATAGACGTCTCCTTACTCAACAACAGTTTGTATATTAAAAAACCTAGAGACTTTGGATGAACAAGATATAAATGGCCACTTTAATCAACGTTCTACGGGATGGATAGAAACATGGTGCCCTGGAAAAAGATGTAAAGTTCTCACTCTTCTCTCTAAAAACTTCAAACATTTATGTTTCATTTTTTACATTAAAATTTACGCATATTGTTGAAAATGAAAATGCATGCAAAAGGAGTTAGTTAGAATGGGACGTCTTAGAAATCAATTCATCACTATATGATTGAAGAATAAGGGGTATTTCTCCCAGAGGAAAAATGGTTTGGGAACCTCAGGGTAAAGATTTGCAGGGCTACAATTTAAAAACAACTTATTTAGGTTGCAGTGAGCTGAGATCGCACCACTGCACTCTAGCCTGAGCAACAGAGCCAGACTCTGTCTCAAAAAATAAATAAATAAATAAATAAATAAATAAATAAATAACTTAATGTAACTCCCAAAGATCAATGGGTAGCAATATAATCAAACAGTATTTTCTTAGTATAAAAGAACTTTCTAATGATTGGAGATCCTAAAAAGTAGCATGAACTATTATTGCTAACTTAGTATTTCTCTGCATCTCTCTTTCATAGTGACTCTCAGGGAAATAAAGGTGTGCATATATATAGACACACACATATATATGTGCATGTGTATATATTTATATACATGTATATACATGTTTATATAAACATGTATATATACACATGCACATAAATGACATAAACTACATATGTTTACTATATTTTCTCTGACAAAAAGATGTGTAGAACCTAATTTGTAATACTAAAATAAAATAGATAAAATTCTTTGTTTGATAAATTCCATATAGCCAATTCATTTTCACAGGATGTCTTTTTAAATTTTTGCCAAATGTATCCAGAGCCAACCCATGATTGCAATGATTGAATGGGTACAGTTCCAACTTGAATGTTAGTTGATAATTTCATTTATATTAATAAGATAAAAGTGAAACAATGAACACATATTCATTAAGATGTGTTCATTGATTCAGAACTTTACTCATGTGTCAGCGATGTTAATGACTACCTCACTGAATTGTATAATAGTTTTTGAATACTAAAAGAATATTTTCTCCATTTTTGATGCTAGTTACAATGTAACAGCTAAATACAGCACCTCATAAATTTAGACTGCGTTATTAACATTATCTCCATCACTTTCTTAAGTCCAGGCAATTCACAAAACAATTAACCAATTCTTGATTTGTTGTGTTTACCAATTTCCAAGGTTTGAATACTCCTACCATGGCCAATTTCAAGTTACAACGTAATATCATTGAAAATAGGGCAAAAAGAAATGTGCAGTAGTACAATATTATAAAGTATTTTCACCATACAGATATAAAAGATTTAAATAACATCAAGAGCACAGATAATAGTAAAATGTAATAACATAATTAACATGTAATGATTTATGAGTATCTATTACCATTAGTTTTAATTTCTTTAATTATGAGTTTATAAAATGTATTTTTTAATAACAGTTTTTTCACTTCTAAGATAAGGTTATAGGAAAAAGAGTTTTAACAACTGGCTGAAAAAATTCCTGAAAATTTAACAATCAGTTCTGTGGACCAGAACAAGCTGACTCCAGCACAACAATGGGATAGTGGTACTTTTTGTACATGAAACTTAACCACATATAGACCAAAGAACAGACTTCAGTGGAAAACACAGTGGAAGAAAAATTTAAGAGAAGCAACATACCTATTTCTGAGTGTAGGAAAATCAGTTATAATTTATTCATCTTTATATTTGAAAATATCTATTAGTAGATTTGTCAGCTAGCCTTATTAATTTCTTTTCTTTGGCTTTATATTTCCCAAATTACACACACACGTGCACGCACACACACACACACACACACACACAATGTCATTAAAGAATTACGGGAGTGAGGTGTAGAAAAAGGATTCCAAGTAGACACTTGCAGATTTTAAATATTGTTTAGAGAAGAAGAAAAGAAGAATCATAATCATATTTCCTAATGAATTTCCTAAATAGAGCAACAGTACCAAAAAGGAGACTATCTTAACTACTAATTTGAAATGTATAACAGGCAATTTAAGAAACGTCACATTCCTTAGTTCAGTATACCCACATATACTGTTTCATTATTTCCAAACAACATAATAAAAGATGGAAAAAATGGCCGGGTGTGGCGGCTCACTTTGGGAGGCTGAGGCAGGCGGATCACAGGGTCAGGAGATGGAGACCATCCCGGCTAACATGGTGAAACCCTGTCTCTACTAAAAATACAAAAAAATTAGCCGGGTGTGGTGGCGGGCGCCTGTAGTCCCAGCTACTCGGGAGACTGAGGCAGGAGAATGGTGTGAACTCGGGAGGTGGAGCGGTGGAGCTTGCAGTGAGCCGAGATTGCCTGCACTCCAGTCCTGGGCAACGCAACAGAGCGAGACTTCCGTCTCAAAAAAAAAAAAAAAGAAAGAAAGAAAAGATGGAAAAAATACCAGTTCAATAACTGAAGTCATTACATTTTCAAATTTGGATAGTTTTCTCTGCCCAAATTTACAAAAGAGATAAAAACAATTTATTAAAAAAATTAAAAAAAGAAAACTCCTACCTTATGCAATTTTTCATTAACAATGATTAAGAAATTTAGATTTCAAATGTTACTGATATTCCTATAATACAAATAAGATTTATGTATATATCCTAGGCACAAATGTAAATTTTCTTATGGATGTTTTGGTTATCTGTAGAACAAATGTGCTCAATTTTAACCTGTGTTTTTGGCATAATACAGACTTAGACCAATATATATTAATTACAGTTAAATCATGTAGATTCATGTAATAGACATAGTAGGAATTATGTGAGAATTAATGTCTACCATATTTTATATGTATGATAAATTCAAATTATTATGAATAGTATACTGAAAATATTTACATGTTATTTCCATAAGATAATTATGTTCATTTTTAAGACTTCAACAAGGCCATAAAATATGAAAATGCTAAATCTCTCTTCTAATGGTACCGAAATTTAAATTTTACTGTCTGACTTTGGTGTCACTCTGCCACTAGCTTCAGCATAACATCTTATCTTAATTTAGGGAAATAATACTGGAAGTTCAAAGGCAGCCAAAAGTAAATCTACTTTTTAACCTCATAATTATATGGAATGTATTTTCTTATATTCTTATATCCACACATTTTAATATATCTAAAAGGATGGAAACTTGAAGCATTAACCTACATTTTTATGTTTTCAACCTAATTTGTCATACATTCCAATTAGTGTTGTCTCCAGCTACTTTTAGTTTTTCTATTGTATTTACTTACCTGCAGTGGATTTTGAAAAGTTTGACAGCTATTAAAGTAGAGAATATCAGAGAGGTTAGTTAGTGCCCTTATTAAAATCCAAGAAGTCATTGAAATACAAAGAAGAAATTTGAATTGTTTCATTCCTACTCAATTTATTAAGAAACATCAGAATTTGGTTGGGATTTATATTTTAAATAGCATTTTACATATCTATTCCTTTTTTTGTGTATGTATAATGGCATTTTGGATCCTTTGAACCTGTCAATTTTAAAGCCAGTTTCTTTGAAAATACCCAAAGAACTAATTGCTTGGATGTGTTAAATATGGAACCATACTGCATATTTCTTATACATGTTAAATGCCACTATCAATTCTTCTCTAGAAAGTTTATTTCTACCTGCAGTGCCCATTCATGTTGTTTGTTAATAAGAAAATTTGCCACAAATATTAATTTTAGATATATCAAATGACAAAAGCCTCTTTTATGAACTTTTAAATAAAATATATGAACAAAATACACATATATATGTATGTGAGTATATGTACATATACACACAAACATGTATATATCATATATACACATCTAGCATTTTAAATCTTTTAAGATACTTCCTAATTCTTAAAAGGTTTTCACATCTTGAAATGAATTTTAATATCCTATTTTGTTCTAGCTATTATCAGAATTTGACACATGAGGCTCTTAAATATTGCTTTCAACTTTTTAAGAACTTTTGGATTTTCCAGACTTAGATTACCTTATTATAAAATTTAATGAAGGCTAATAATTATTAGGACATGTGGCAGGCAGTTATCACAAGGAACATCATACTGTTGGCTCTATGTACAAGCTACAATAGGGCAAATGGTACAATTAGAGGCACATTCTTTGGTGCATAACAATAGAAGCCTTAGTGACACTGCAAGATTAAGAAAAGGCTAAAACATCTTTAAAACTACTCATTACTACCAGTCAAAATGTGCATATTTGACCTTTATGGTAATCAGAAGAACTTCTGCCAATGCAGTAGGCGGCTAAATAATCGTCACTTTCCACACACAGTTTTCCTTGAAGTGACCTAAGGTTAACATAGTTGATCCTGAAGCTAACACAGACATTGAGTCAACTCATCAGCGGTCACAGTGAAAGGCCACCATCTTCATCACCTAGGTTACAATGACAGGATAAAAGGAGTGTTGCAGATTTTTCTATGTAAGAGATGGTAGGACTGTTCTGTATATTTTGAAGGTTACAAAATTACTTAGAAACCTCTCTCTCAGGTTCAGATTCACTCTGTATTATGATAATCGGGCAAGTTGCATCAAAAATAATTGCTTAGTTTATTACCTTGTCTTATTAAAGCTTTATGCTGGATTCAGAAATCTCTTATTCTTGATCTTTGTTCTTTTCTATAAGTCTACTATTAACCCTACTTACTTTAATTTAAATATATTGACAATTACAACGAAGAATCTCAAAGCTAATTTGTTATCTCCAAATAACATAAAAACTATAACTAGAGCTAATACAGTAACTCTAACATCTGAGGAATAAAAGATCCTGAATCATGCAGAATAAATTAAAAGACTTCCTTAATGCCCCTCCCTCAAATATTACACCTGAAGATCTAGAAATCTGTAGCTACAGTGGTTATAATTCTTGAATAATCGGCACTTAAAATCAAATAAAACTAATTTTTGTGTTGGCGAGCTCATCATTCTCCAATTTTCATAGTAAAACATCATATCAAGTTACTACAAGATAATTATGTCATAGATGTTATTTCCCTGATGGTTTTTGAGGAGAATAATGTACCCTGTAGAAACAGAATAATTTAACAGTCATCAAAATTAGAGCAGGGGAACAAACTTTTTAAAAAGGTAGCCAAAGTAAGAGTTCTTTTTTTTAAGGCGCAAAGCCAAAATTCCCCAATAACCCTGGCTTGGTTGTCACTTAAGAGTAGTCATTCATAATTCCTCATAATGTATACAATATTAATCTATGTGTACCTAGAAAATCTGGCAACTTCCTGTACTTCAAAGTCATTCCCTTTGCTATGAGACCTAGAAAGTGCTTCAGGATTCATTATGACATGTGGAATATATAAGCAATAAGGCATGACAGGGAGTGTGGTTATCATAAGATAATCACACCCCTGGGTCATTACAAAGCGAGAGGTGCAGTGGCGCACCTCTCATTCCCCCTGGGGTGTGATTACAGCATGATAAGCACACTTCATGCCATCACCTTATTGCTTTTATAAAAAGTCTTTGTTGGGAAAAAAAATTGTAATTTTTTTTCACTTAAATAAGATAAAGTTGGCAGTTTACAACGTTAACAGTAGTTTCAGCTAAGCCAGATAGTTTATGTGTATTAATCTGCTCCTTTAAAATGTACAGCTGCCAATGCCACTCAGAATTCACTCTAAGACAGAGCCTATTATGTATTTGTGTGTTCAAATGATTCACCTTAGAAATGTGCCATTATCACAAAAAGTGTAATATCTACAAAGAGGAGTTGAAAGAAATAATTTGTTCCAAATTGTTATCTTTTTTCTAAAGTATATTCTCATTTGAGAAGATGTACAGATTGGATTACGTAAAATGCAACATAAAGTAGTTGATATCCAAGCATTGGGCTGTAAGGTATTTATAATTTCTAATTTTCTCCATTTAGTTCATTTCTCCCAAAATTCAGATGACAACTCAATTTGAGGTACTAGATAAGTTACCACATCTCAATGCTGTCATTCAAATTATATCCTAAGGGCCCTATTGTGATCGTACAAATTGATAAATTCTTGTCTTATATAATATGTCTCCTATTACTTAACACTAGTCCTGTTCGCTTTATCCAATATTCTACCATCTTAAAGCAAACCTCAATTAATGATCATCATATATAATCCAAACAATAATTACATTATGACATTGGATTTTTCTATATATATTTGGAACATTTATTTTCATAAAATTCTTGTGCAGAAGATAATAGGTAGATAATGTTATTCGCATTTTATGGAAGAATAAGACAAAGCATTAAAAAAACTAAGTTAAATGGTTAATTTAGTTAGTCCCAAAGTTCATGTCCTACTTCCAATAATAAATACTATTTTAAAAATAAGTGCATTTACAGAAAATTACCTTTAACAAATATCTCAACCTTCTTTAGATTCAGTTTCCTCATCTGTAAAATAAGAATGTGAAAGTAGATGGTCTTTATAATGCATCTCAATCCTGCTATTTTGAGAATTACTTTCTTGTACAATAGTAGTAACTATTATGGGACAATTAACTTTAGGCAGTTACCTCTATCCTCAAAGACTGAATCACCATATAGTCAGTAGTTTGGGGGGAAAAAAAAAAAAAAAGGCATGTTGCTAATGAAAGGAGGAAATAGGTGAAACATAAAACATTGAAACTGAGAGCAATCTGACTTCGGCTTTTTCTATTTCCACAGGTAAAATTTAGATATTTGTTGTTGTTGCTGGATTTGAAGGAAAGGATGCTCTTTATGCTAAGATCACTCCTCATTATTCTCAAGAAGAAAAAATTATTGTGTGCACATTTTGGAGAATGAAAATTGGGGTCTCTTCTATGTTGGTCATTTTGCTTCTGCATAAAATAATAGAGATAATTAGTCATAACCCTGGTGTAGACAATGTGAGTTCATAGGCAGTGCCCCTTTTTACCTGACTTTAAGGCATTGGTGAACTTCACAAGGACCTGCTACATTTCTCCTGAGCCATTACTAGCACAGAATATCTTTCCATTAATAGAGACTATTACAAATCTTCTAAAACATCATCTATGCCTGTAGGTAACTGGTCCTTGATTGGTGCTCTCCCACCTACCCTCTCCACTGCTCGATTTTTCATATCACGCTGTTCTTCTTTTTATTTTTGTTTTGCTTTTGGATCCTAGTTTGTCACAGTACACTCCTGGCATTCTTCATCTCCCACACCAAATCAGAGGTGGCTTTCCTGCCCTTCCCAGAAACACCTCCTAATTTCATAAACATATCTATCTTCACACCTCTGAGTTGAAGATTTTTCTATCATTTAATGACAAAAGAAAAAAAAGAATGATAGAGATACCGCCCCGCCCCCCCACAATCTGACACAAATACCTTTCTCTCCTTGAAGACACAATCCTTTTATTATCTCTCTAACCTGCTTCATAATAAAATGGGAAAAAATCGTTCTACCTAATTCAATGGGAACACTGTTACTCTACTACTTTGATGGGATATTTTGCATGGAAGTGGATATTTCTCTAAAACTATAAATAAATTCTCTCACATTTCTCTATAATTAGAAATTGAAGCAAGTGGAATATTTTCTTTTTAGCTGTGAATAATGTCCACTTACCTCCACTTAATCTATTGAGTCAGTGGGTAACTTTTGGATAAGAAAGTTCTTCATAGGCTTTGTGTTCCATGTTTCTAAATAATAGGAAGTAAAGCTTTCATAGTAATCATATAAGAATTAGTTCATGAATCATTGGGTTCTTCAGACTGAAATGGATGGGCAGCCCACCAAGAGGCTATTTTTACACGTAAAATTGAAAGAACTCTAGAACTAGAAACACAGAAACCTGATGTGAGATAAAGAGTACCATAACTCTTCACCAATATTACAGACTTACATCACTTTACATACTCAGAGCTCCTTGAACAAAGTAGGCTTAAAGGAACCTGCATCAATTGCACTGGCCAAAGGAAACACCCAGACTTTTCAGGATTGTGGCCCTTGCTCTGAACACTCTCTAATTCCCAGGGATTCAGAATACCAATATACAGCACTTAAAATGGAAACTTACCAGATTCAGGTGAGAAAGACAATTTCAACCTGAATTTTTTTTTAATGGTAACAGTGGAAGCTAATTTGACTGCAGGGAACCAACCAATTTCATGGACTCTTTGGGGACATATATATTATTCTACCACTTTAAGAAAGAAATTTGGCATTGTGTATCGAATGCCTTTTATAAAGTTTATGCACTCTTAGCATCTAATTACACTTTCTGTAGAAATCATTTAAAATTACAAATAAATAATAAGGTTTGACTCACAAAGATAAGTATTTATTTTAAAATTACTTGAAAATAGCATAAACAATCAATGATTAAATATTACATTTGTATAAAATATATTGTGATTATAAATGTCTTAAAACTGTTTAAACTACATTATTAAATGAAAAGTACATGTACAATCATCCAATCTTCGACAAACCTGACAAAAACAAGCAATGGGGAAAGGATCTCCTATTTAATAAATGGTGCTGGGAAAACTGGCTAGCCATATGCAGAAAACTGAAACTGGACCCTTTCCTTAAACCTTATACAAAAATGAACTCAAGATGGATTAGAGACTTAAATATAAAACCCAAAACCATAAAACCCCTAGAAGAAAACCTAGGCAATACCATTTAGGACTTAAGCATGGCAAAGACTTCATGATGAAAACACCAAAGCAATTGAAACAGAAGCCAAAATTGACAAATGAAATCTAATTAAACTAAAGCGCTTCTGCACAGCAAAAGAAACTGTCATCAGAGTGAACTGGCAACCTATAGAATAGGAGAAAATTTTTGCAAGCTACCCATCTGACAAAGGCCTAATATCCAGAATCTACAAGGAACTTAAATTTATAAGAAAAAACAATCAGCCCCATCAAAAAATGGACAAAGGATATGAACACTTTGCAAAAGAGGACATTTATAGGGCCAACAAATGTGAAAGAAAGCTCAGCATCACCGATCATTAGAGAAATGCAAATCAAAACCAAAATGAGATACCATTTCAAGCCAGTCACAATGGTGACTATTAAAATGTCAAAAAACAATAGATGCTGGCGAGACTAAGGAGAAATAGAAATGCTTTTACACTGTTGGTGGAAATGTAAATTAGATCAACCATTGTGGAAGACAGTGTGGCGATTACTCAAGGATTAGAACCAGAAATACCATTTGACCCACAAATCTCATTACTGGGTATATATCCAAAGGAATATAAATCATTCTTCTATAAAGACACATGCACATGTATGTTTATTTCAGCACTATTTCCAATAGTGAAGACAGGAATCAACCCAAATGCCCATCAATAGACTGCATAAAGAAAATGTGGTACATATACACCATGGAACACTACACAGCCATAAAAAAGGAATGATATCATATCCTTTGCAGGGACACGGATGTAGCTGGAAGCCATCATTCTCAGCAAATTAACACAGAAACAGAAAATCAAACACTGCATGTTCTCACTCGTAAGTGGGAAGTGAACAATGAAAACAGATGGACACAAGGAGGGGAACAACACACACCAGAGCCTGTTGGGGGGTGAGGGGAGGGAACTTACACGACAGGTCAATAGGTGCAGCAAACCACCATAGTGCATGTATACCTATGCAACACATCTGCACCTTTGGCATATCTATCACGGGACTTAAAGTAAAAAATAATAAAACATAAATAAAGAAAATTTTAAAAAAGAAAAAGTTGAATATGAAATTATTTATAAAGTTTGATTGAAGCTATATAAAAATATAAATATCAAAGATCTAAAGTTTGATGGTATTTATCTTTTGTATAACTACTAATAGAATTACAGACATTAACATGCTATGGTTTGAATGTTTATCCTCACCAAAACTCATGATGAAATTTAATTGCCATTGTAACAGTATTGAGAAGTGAGACCTTTAAAACATGATTAGACCATAAGGGCTCCACTCTCATAGATGGGATTTGTACCATCATAAAATGACCAGTTTGGCCCCATCTTGACCTCTGTCACCCTCTCACCTTCCACGATGTAATTATGCAGAAAGAAGGATCTTGTCAGATGTTGGCACCTTGATATTGGACTTTCCAGCCTCTAGAACTGTGAGTCAATAAATCCCTGTTTATTATAAATTACTGAGTCTTGGTTATTCTGTTATAGTGGCACAAAATGAACTAAGACATGGAATATATAATACATTTCCTTATTTTCTTCTTTTTCTTCTTCTACTTTCCATATTAAGTTTTATTAATTTTAAAATGCTAATTTAAAATTTATTTGTGATGAGTAAGATAGAGACATAATTTAGAAAGCTAGAGACATCATTTTATTATATTTTATTACTACAAAAACATAGAACATGAAATAAACCATGTATTTTAACTACAACTATATTACTAGTCCATAAATCTGTAATAATACTTTCCTCATTTTGTATTGATTTACATCAGTAAAATACTTTAGGATTTCAAAGACATAATGTATGATTTTATCATTTTTCCCAGAGACCACAAAACCCATATCTAAAATTTGCACAGACACAACCATATTAACTTTGATGCCAATCCCCAGAAACATATACTCAATACTTCCTCATGAGAAATGAGTAATAAGAAAAATGCATATACAACACATACATAGATATTTTCACATAAAGAGTATGCTATTAAAATAAAAGGCTATGAAAAGTTTCAGTGAAACAGAAATTCACTGAAACTCTTTTAGTAAAAAAAGTAGTCATTGTATTGGCAATATATGTTGGTTTGACTCTTTTGGAAATAAATTTGATCATATATAAAATAACCCCTAAAATGTACATCTGTACTCTACTTCTAGGCCTGAGAAAGTAACATAATTCTGTTTTATTTTCTCATAATAAAAAAATTTTTTTGAAAAAATACGTATAAAACATGTATTTCAGACAAGCAGACAATGAAGCACCAAGATTCCTGGAAAAGGATAAAAATGGATGAAGTCTATGATCATCCCAGCTTTCTATCTAGAGGTAATTTTCAAATCCCTTTGCAAAGAAAGGCAAGCCAATCAAAGTTCAGTGCATTCTCTGAATTAAGAAAACAGACTGGATTTAAGGAAGAGTAAGATAACTAGAAATGGTGGAACATTGTACCATATTGGATAGAGGTATGCAGACATAGACTTAGAGGAATCTGAAAATGGATCCCATTGAGTCTTTGTCTGAATATCAATCTGTACATACAATGTGTGAAATTTGACAAGGCCAAGCAAAATACAAAATCGGGGGAAGAACAATTTCTGGGGAGCTGGAAACCAAACAATTCCTAGAGGAAGTCAAACAAATCCCACACAAAGGAATGATTTGAGTTCTAACAAGCCAGAATGAAAGTTGGAGCATTTAGTAGAAATTCAAGAATATAAGCGAACTATAGTGAAAATATAACTCTGTATCTATCCTTAGAGGGCTTCAAAGTAAACTTGAAAGAATCAAATTAATCTGCAAGCAGGTTAGTGTCCACTCAGAACAAAGACATTCCTTTTAAAATAAATGCAATAAAACCAGGCATCCTTCACTATAAAATACACAATGTACAACATCTAGTTAAAAAATAAGCTATATGTAAAGAAGCAAAATAAATTATCCCAATAAGGAGTAAATTCAATCACTAAAAACAGAACCAGAAAAGACTGAGATGATGGATTTGAAGAAAAGGACATTAGATGCTTTATGATAATGTACTCAATATGCCCAAATATTTAAGGCAAACTTGAATGTGATGAGGAGGAAAATGTAAAATGCAAAAGAAGGAAACAAATTGAAGTCCTAGAGGTAATAAAATAAAATATCATAATTGAATTTTTTGCTGGATACAATTAAGAACAGAATAGACACTACAGAAAAGCTCAGTGAACTTGACAGCTTGCCAAGGAAAACAGTAAAAATGAACCATCAAGAGAAATTATGCTAGAAAAATTATACAGTTTTAGTGATCTGTGGGATAAAGCCAAGTAGACTAACATATGCATACTGGGAGTCCCAGGAAGCTCAGGGGAAGAAGAAGGATCAAGAAAAATATTTTATTGAATATAGACTGAAAATTTTCCAAATTTGATTATAATAATAAGCACTAAGTCCAAGAAACTCAGTGAATCTCAAGAAGAATGAGAGCAAAAAAATTACATCGAGGACTATCATAATCAAAGTACTTAAAAAAAATAGAAAAGAGAAAATCTTTAAAACTGTCAGAGAAAGACACATTACATACACAATGAAACACAGATAAGAATTACAACAGATTTCTTGGCACAAACTATAAACACATAATTCAATGAAATAACATCTTTAAAATTTCAAAAAGAAAAGCTATCAACCTAGAATTCTAAATAAAATGAAAATATATCTCAAAAGTAAAGGTTGAATAAGGATTTTTTCAGACAAATAAAGGCAGAGAGATTTCATCACCATCAGATCTATACTCCAAAAAATACAAATGAAAGTTCTTAAAGTAGAAAGAAAATGATACTCTATAAAAACCTGGATTTATACAAAGAGATGGAGAACATCAGACAGAGGAAGTATATAGATAAATATAAGAATTACTTCTCTTATTTTAAATTTCTGCTTTAGGAAAAAATGATGACAATATATTTTGTGGTTTATGAAACAGGTAGAAATAAATGTATAAAGTAAAACAATAGCAGTAAATAGAAGGAAAACAATAACACAAAGGATGGAAGCAGAGTAATGAAAGTATACTGTTTTGACTTTCTTACATTATAAATAAAGATATATAATTCAAAGAAAGGCTATGATACACCCAAGATGCATTTTTGTCTATTCCAGCAATTAATCAAAAAATAATACAAAAAATTATAGCTAATACGTCAATAGAGAAAATATTTTAAACTATATACAATTAATCCAAAATGAAGTAGAAAAAGAAATGATGAATAAAACATAGAACTAATAGGAAAAGATAGCAAGATAACAGATTTGAACTCAGTAATAGTTGATTATACTGAATGTAAATGGCTTACATGCCTTATCTATAAGGTAGAGACTGTCAGTTTGGATAAATATTTAAAAACTTACTACGAGCTCTTTACAAGAAAATCACTTGAAGTATAAAGCAAAGACAGGTAAATGTAAAGAGTAGAAAAGAATATGCCATCAAATACTAATAAGAAAGCTGCTGTGTTTTTATTAACACTTCATATCAGAAAATATAGAATTCATAATAAATTTTAAAATTCCGAGGACAAAATGGATATTTCACAGTGATAAGATCTATGTATCAAGAAAACAAAAATTCTTTATTTGTATGTCCCTAACAATATGGATGTAAATATATGAAGTGAAACAAACAACTGACAGAAGATTTTAATACTCCTCTTTCAGTAATTGACAGAATAATCAGATAAAAATCAGCAAGGCTATAAATGACTTTAACTTCTCTCAACAAAACTGATCTTACTGACATTAAAATACCACTACACCTGAAAACAACATGTTACACACACTTTTCAAGTATATATGGAACATTCACCAAGATAATCAAAATGATGAGCTACAAAATATACCTCAATAACTTTTAAAAGATTACAATAATATGAAATTTTTTTCTGTTCTTACTTTTGTGAATTTTAACCACTAAATGAGTATTACATTTTATCAAATATTTCTTCATTCATTGATGTAATCACATCATTTTCTCTTTATTCTACAAATGAGGTACATTAAATTATTTGATTATTTAATTTTCACACAATTCTAAATTTCTGAAGTAAACTGTACTTGGTCTTGATTATGTTAATACATACACACACACGCGCACACACACACCAAACACACGTTTGCTTTTGTTAAATCTATTGTTTTCATCTCTATGGTTTATTTCCTTCTAATTTCTTTAGACTTAATTTGCTACACATTTCTAATTTCTTGAGATGAAAGTTTAAATCTTTGATTTGCAGTCTTTCATCTATTACATGCATTTAAGGATAAAATTTTTCTGTTGACATAGTTTTACCTCTATACCACAGTTTTTGTAACTAATATTTTATTTTTGTTCACTTGAAACTAACTTCTGTTCGATTCCTTCTTTGAAACTTAGGTTGTTTAGATATGTGTTTTGTGATTTGTGTTTATATGACAATTTTGTAGTTATCTCTTGTTATTGATTTCAAGCTTAATTCCACTGTAATTGCAGAATACACTTGTTATACTAATGCTTTGAAATTTGTTGAAACTTGCTTTATGGCCTAGCATATAATCAGTTTCAATGAAAATCCATGTGCATTTAAAAATGTCTATTCTGAAGCTGTTGATGACAGTATTCTATTAATATATGTGTCATTTAGCTTGGGGGGGGGGTTAAAAGTCATGTTAAGTCTATCTTACCTATGTTACTGTTTTACTTTGTTTTGACCAACATGTTCTATCTGCTACTGCTAGATAGTGTAGTATAATAAAATCTTACGCTATATTACCCTCAGCAACCTAATGCAAGAACAGAAAACCAAACACCGCATATTCTCACTTGTAAGTGGGGACTGAACAATGAGAACACATGGACATGGGGAGGGGAACAACACACACTGGAGCCTGTCATTGGGGTGGAGGCAGGGGGAGGGAGAGTATCAGAGAAAATAGTTAATGCATACTAGACTTAATACCTAGGTGATGGGTTGATAGGTGCAGCAAGCCACCATGGCACGTTTGTCTATCTAACAAACCTGCGCATGCTCCACAGGTACCACAAAACCTAAAATAAAAAATTAAAATTAAAAAATTATGAATTTGTTTACCTTACCTTCATTTCTCTAAAATTTTATTCTATTAAAAAATTGAATGTTTTGGAATTGGTATTGTTATATATTCCTGTAGAATTGGAATTGTTAAATATTTCTCATTAAAAAGTGTCTATTAATCTATGGAATTCTTAAAATTCTATTGACTAGTATGATGTATGATGTACATCATTTTAATTTCAACATTTATGTGTCATATTTCTATTTGATTTCTTCTTTGAAATTAGGTAGTTTAGATGTGTGTTTTGTGATTTGTGTTTATGTGCCTCTTGTAGTCTATGGTTGTTTCTTTTGAATTTTGATGTAATTTGTAGATCTTTTCATTGAACCACTTAGCTATGTTATATTTAATTACTCATATTTCCTATAAATCTGTAGTCTTATTATTGTCTCATTTCTTCCACCTGTTCATTCTCTCTCTCCCTTTCTCTCCTTTACTTTTGAATTGACAATTTGATACAGTATTTTTATTGCTTAATTTTTACCTTCTATTAATTTGGTAGCTATATGTTCTTTTATTTTCTTTTAGTTCTTACCCCAGAATTTATAATGCACATTCTTTATTAAGCAAAGGCAAAAATAAGTCAGTTCTTTCACGTCTTCCCAGACAAAATAAGGGCCTGAGAATATTTCTTTTTACACACTCTTGATTTCTATATTCTTGACATGAGTTTTAGTTCCTCATATATTTGAAATCCCATAAAGCACTATTTTTGTTTTATATTATTAGAATTCATTTATATTTATATACATACCTTTGTTTTATGCTATTCTTTTCCAGTTTTTTGTAGCTTCCATCTGAGGCTCTTCCACCTAAACAACACCCACTAGCATTTTATTTAGTATAGGCTTAATGGTGATAACATGTCTCATTTTTTTGTTCATCAGTGTTTATTTTGATATATATTTAATGTAAGAAAAATGACTATTATATTGCGTGAAATTGGATACTCTTATAAACATATCTATGCCTACTATTTATCTAAAAGGACATTGGATATGATGCATTTTGAGCTTTTTACCTCTGCAACTTTCAGTACTTAATTCTTTAAGACCCATGTATAAGTTTAAGGGAATTATCTAAGAAATGATAAAACGGTGGTTGAGTATAGAAAAACAATTATCTTTAGTAAATAATTTACAGCCCTAATGCAGAATTAGACAATATCTGACCAGTCTAGTAAAGTAATAATTCATCCACATGCTTGTAGGTTAAAATTGTGCTTCTTGTCAACAGTTGGCCGTCTAGAATTTGGTTTTGGAGTACTGTGCAAGATAATGCTGGAAGAGAATAGAAAAGCAAGCTCCTACAATAGCACCATAGTATGTGTAGTATAGAATCATTGAGGTTGCCACTCCTACGCCCTCTAAGTCAAACACAGATCTTAATGATCAAATTGCAAGCCTGGCATGAGTTCCTCAGTATAAACTGATTAAAACAAGCACGATACATATATCAATTAATACATAATTACATATTTTCTGTCTTCGCCTCATACTCTAATTCCTGAAAAAGTATTACATTTTGTATATTTGATGTTCTTTGTGCATCTGGTAAAATTTAGCTATGAATCCATCTGGGATTTTTTTGGTTGGTAGGTTTTTAAATTACCAATTCAGTTTCAGAGTTCAATATTGGTCTATTTAGGGTTTCAATCTCTTCCACATTTAATCTTGGGAGATTATGTATTTTCAGGATTTATCCATTTCCTCTAGGTTTTCTAATTGATGTAAACAGAGCTGTTCATAGTATTCTCTGATAATCTTTTTTTCTGTGGGTTTGGCTGTAATGTCATCTGTCATTTTTTATTGTACTTATTTGGGTCTTATTTTTTTTCTTTGTTAATCTAGCTGGTGGTCATCCATTTTGTTTATTTTTACAAAGAACAAATTCTTGGTTTCATTGATCTTTATATGGATTTTTACATCTAAATTTCATTTAGTTCTTCTCTAATTTCTTTTCTTCCAGTAGCTTTGGGGTTGGTTTGTTGTTTTCTTCCTAGTTCCTTTAAGTGCAAAGTTAGATTGTTAATTTGAGATCTTTCTAACTTCTTGATGAAGGCATTAGTTCTATAAACTTTCCTGCTAACATTGCTTTATTGCATCATGGAGATTTTGGTAAGTTGTGTTCCTATTTTCATTAATTTCAAATAATTTAATTTCTACCTTAATTTCACTGTTCTCTTAGTAGTCATTCAGGAGCAAGTTGTTTAATTTCCACAAATTTGTGTAGTTTCAGGAGAGGTTCCTGATATTGATTTCTATTTCACTGTGATCTGAGAGTATGCTTGATATAATTTCAATTTTTAAAATTTGTTGACACTTGCTTTATGATTAAGCATGTGATTGAGCTTAGAATGTGTTCCATGTGCAGATGAGAAAAATACATGTTCTGTGGTTGCTGGATAGAGTGCTCTGTAGATGCCTATTAGGTTTAAGAGTCTAGTTTAATTTGTTAGTTTTCTGTCTCAATGATCTAACACTGTCAGTGGGGTGTTGAAGTCTTTCTCTATTATGTAATTGTCTAAGTCTTTTTGCAAGACAAGAAGAACTTGTTTTATGACTCTAGGTGCTCCAATGTTGAGTGCATATATGTCTAGGATAATTAAGTCTTCTTGTTAAATTGTAACCTTTATCATCATGTAATATTCTTCTTTGTCCTCCGTAATTTTTATTGGTTTAAAATCTGTTTTAGCTTATATAAGAATAGTGACTCCTGTTCTTTTTTGTTTTCTATTTGCATGGTAGATCCTATTCCATCTCTTACTTTGAGCCTGTGGGTGTCATTACAAGTGAGATGGGTCTCAAAGACATGCAGATGGTTGGGTCTTACCTTTTTATCCAGCTTGCTACTCTCTGCCTTTTAGGTGGGGGCATTTAGCCTATTTACATTCAGAGTTGGTATTGATATGTGAGATTTTAATCCCATCATTGTGTTGTTAACTGGTTGTTATATAGACTTGATTGTGTGATTGCTTTATAGTGCCCATGGGCTATGTGATTATGTTTTTGTGGTATCAGGTATTGTTCTTTTGGTTTCATAATCTGCACTTCCTGAAGGATCTATTGTAAGGATGGTCTAGTTGAAATGAATTCTCCGTGCTTGCTTGTCTAAGAAGTTTTTTTCTCCCTCAGATATGAAGCTTAGTTTGGCAGGATATGATATTCCTGACTGGATTTTTTGTTTTTTTTTTTTTTGAATGCTGAAAATGGGCCCAGTCTTTTCTGGCTTGTAAGGTTTCTGTTGAGGGATCTGCTGTTAACCTAATGGGATTCTTTCTGTACACGACATGACTCTTTTCTCTAGCTGCATTTAAATTTTTATTTTTTGCACTGACCTTGGTGAATCTGATAATTATGTGCCTTAGGGAAAGCCATCTTGTAGAGCATTTAGCCAGGATTCTCTGTATTTCTTGGATTTGCCTGTCAGTCTTTCTAGCAAGATCAAGGAAAACTTTTAAACTACATCCAAGTTGTTTATTGTCTGAGGAATGCCAGTGAGTCACAGGTTTGGTCTCTTAACATAATCTAATATTTCTCAGAGGTTTTGTTCATTTAAAAATTTTTAATCTTTATTTTTGTCTGACTTGATTTGAAGAACTGGTCTTTGAGCTCAGAGATTGATTTCCTCACTTAGCTTTATTTCTTGATGTTTTCAAAGGACCAAGCCTCTGTGCATTTTATTTATGGCTGAATTTTGCCCTTGAGTTTTCAGAAGCTTGATTCATGGGCAACAGGAAAATAGCTCTTTCTCTGAGAGAAGCACGAGGAAAACAGAGTGGATGCAGAATCACAGACTGAGAGAGTGGAAAACTACAGAAATAAGAGACACAATGTTTCTGCTAACATTGAGGACATGGTATATACCCTGTCCTACCACCTTCAATAGATTACTTTAGTATTTTTAGAATAATGAAGTTCAACCCACCCTTCAAAATAATACAATTACCTTAACTTGTAGAGGAGCTATAGTTTAAGAATTAAGAGAATGGACTCTGAATGCAGAAACTGCTGCCCATGTGACTAAGGCAGTTACTTAGTCTTTTTGTGTCTCAGTCTCTTTAGAGGAAGGAATAACTATTTGACAGGGTTGTTGTGAGGTTTAAGTGCTTTAATAGATATGAGTGATAAAACTGCCCAACAGTCAGTACAAATTTGAGATACTAAGGATTTGATTCCAGATCACTGCAATAAAGCAAATATTGCATATTGCAATAAAGGTAGTCACATGAAATTTTGGTTTCCCAGTGCATACAAAAGTACTGTGCTGTAGTCTAATAAGTATGCAATAGCATTATATCTAAAAAACAATGTACATACCTTACTTTAAAAATATTTTATTGCTAAAAAATGATAACAATCATCTGAGCCTTTGGTGAGTCATAACGTTTTAGTTGGTGGAAGGTCAAGCCTGGATGTTGATGGTTGCTGACTGGTCATGGTAGTAGTTGCTAAAGATTGGGGTGGGTGTGGCAATTTCTTAAATTAACATAACAATGAAATTTTTTGCATTTGTTGACTTTTTGTTTCATGAAAGACATCTCTATGGAATGAAATGCTGTTTGGCAGCATTTTACCCACAGTAGAATTTCTTTCAAAATAGGAGCCAATCTTCTCAAACCCTGTTGCTGCTTTATCAATTAAGTTTATGTAATACTCTAAATCCTTTGTTGTCATTTTAACAATGTTCACAGTATCTTCACCAGGTATAGATTCCATCTAAAGAAACCACCCTTTACTCATCTATAAGAAGCAATTTCTCATATATTAAAGTTTTATCATGAGATTGCAGCAATCCAGTCACATTTTCAGGGCCTACTTTGCATTCTAGTTATCTTGCTATTTGTACCACATCTGTAACTACAGAAGTCTAGAACCCCTCAGTCATCCATGAGTGTTGTGATCAACTTCTTTCCAACTCCTGTTCATATTGATATTTTGACCTCCTCTCAGGAAGCATGAATGTTTGTAATAATGCCATCTAGAATGGTGAATTGTTTTCAGGAGATTTTTAATTGACTTTGCCCAAATCCAGCAGATAAATCACTGTCAGCTAGAGCCTTATAAAATGTATTTCTCAGAAAACAATAGTTGAAAGTCAAAATTACTTCTTGATCTGTGGGCTACAGAATGGATATTGCTGTGTTCAGTAGACGTGAAAGAAACATCAGTCTCTTTGTATATTTCCATCAGAGCTCTTGGATAATCAGGTTCATTGTCACAGAACAGAACTAGTTTCAAAGGAATCTTTTCTTTACTGTGAAGTCTCAACAATGGGCTTAAAATATTCAGTAAACCATGCTATAAATATATGTGCTACCACTCAGGCTTTGTTTCATTTATAAATTACAGGCAGATTAAATTTAGCATAATTCTAAGTGGCCCTAGAATTTTTGGAATGGTCAATGGGCATGGCTTCAATTAAAAGCCACAAGCTGCATTAACCCCTAATAACAAATTTAGACCATCCTTTGAAGTTTTGAAACCAGGCATTGGCTTCTCCTCTCAAGCTATGAAAGTCCTAGATACCATCTTCTTCCAGATGAAGACTGTTTTGTCTACTTTGAAAATCTGTTTTTTAATGTTGCCATCTTCATGAAAGATTTCGGCTAGATCTTCTAGATAACTTGCTACAGCTTCTACATTAGCACTTCCTGCTTCACCTTGTACTTTTATGTCATGGAGATAGCTTCTTTCCTTAAACCTCATGCATGAATCTCTGCTAGCTTCCAACTGTTCATCTGCAGCTTCCTAACCTCTCTCAGCCCAACACAATTGAAGAGAGTTAAGGTTTTTCTCTGGGTTAGGCTTTGGCTTAAGGGAATGCTGGGGCTGGTTTGATCTTCTATCCTGACCACTAACACTTCTCCATATCGGCAAAAAACCTTTTGTGCTTTCTTACCATTCATGTGATCACTGGAGTAGCACTTTTCATTTCCTTAAAGAACTTTATTTTTATTTTGCATTCACTTCTTGGTTAACTGTTTGGAACAGGAGGACTAGTTCAGCTTTCAACTTGTCTTCCTCACTAAGCTTAATAGTTTCTAGTTTTCAATTTAAAGTGAGAGACATGTGACTCTTTCATTCACTTGAACACATAGAAGTCATTGTAGAAGTATTTTGGCCTAATTTCAGTATTTTTTTTTTGTCTCAGGGAATGGAGAGACCTGAGGGAAAGGAAAAAGATGGGGGAATGGCCAGTGAATAGAGCAATAAGAATACACATAATATTTATTGATTATGTTCACCATCTTGTATGAGCATGGTTTGTAGTACCCCCAAACTGTTACAAAAGTAACATCAGATATCAGCGATCACAGACCACCATAACAGATATAATTTACAAGTTTGAAATATTGCAAGAATTACCAATGTGACACAAATGTGCTTAAAAAAGCAGGGTTGTCACAAACCTTTAATTTGTTAAAAAAAAAAAAAAAAATAGTATCTGCAAACCATAACAAAGCAAAGCACAATTAAAAAAAAGAAATGCCTATATATGTTAGCTATTATTACTGTGGTTCCTTATTTATCCATCCTCATAATTCATTGAACCAATATTTAGTTTTTGTTTTGTTTTGTTTTGTTTTGTTTTGTTTTGTTTTGTTTTGTTTTGTTTGAGATGGAGTGTCTCTCTGTCGCTCAGGCTGGAGTGCAGTGGCGTGATCTTAGCTTACTGCAACCTCCGCCTCCCAGGTTCAAGCGATTCTCTTGTCTCAGACTCCTGAGTACCTGGGTCTACAGGCGTGTGCCACCATGCCCGACGTTTTTGTATTTTCAGTAGAGACGGGGTTTCACTGTGTTAGCCCGGATGGTCTCAATATCCTGATCTTGTGATCTGCCTGCCTCAGCCTCCCAAAGTGCTGGGATTACAGGCGTTAGCCACCCCGCCCAACCCAGTATTTAGTTTTATTAAACTTTTATTTTGAAATGATTGTAGATCCACATGCAGTTGTAAGAAATAACAAAAAGATTCCATGGACCCTTTACCTAGTTTCCCCAGTGATAAAATCTTGCAAAATTATTGTACAATTCCACGATCAGGATCTTGACATTGATACAGTCAAAATTTACCCTTTTGTAAATACAAACTCTTTCCACCCTTATCTTCTTCTCACCCTATGGACATTGTTTATTTGTCCTCTCTTATATAAAAAAAAAAAAAAGTGTCATTTCAAGAAGGTTATATAAATGGACTCATAACATTATATAACCTTTTGAAATTGGCTCCTATCACTTATGTAATTCTCTTGAGATTTATCCAACTTGTTGCATGTATAGTTGTTCCTCTTTTCTTTTTGCCAAGTAGTAGTCCATGATATGGATATATCACAATTTTTCTTTAACCATTCACCCATTGAAGGACATCTAGGTTGATTCTTCTTTTGGGCTATTACAAATAAAGCTGTTTAAAAAAAAATATTTGCACAGGTTTTTGTGCAAATATGAATTTTCTTTTCTCTGGGATTAGTGTCTATAACAGAATTTTATGGTACTAGGGTACAAACTCGTGTGGGACTCTATGTTCTCTAATCTGTCCCATTAATCTTTGCTGATTCCCATGCCAATATCACATAGGATTGATTACTGTAGACATGTAAATCTTGAAATTGGGTAGACTGATTCCCCTAACTTTATAAAATGAAGTCGCATGCTTCATTTTTTTAAAAAGCTGTCAAACTGTTTTTAAAATGGCAAACCATTTTACATTGCAACAATATATGAGTGATTAAGCTTTCTTACATCCTTGTCAGCATTCTCTGTTATCACTATTTGTTATTTTAGCCATTCTCACAGATATTTAAGTGATATCTCATTGTGATTTTAATTTAAATTTCCTTAATGATTAACAATGCTGAATGTCCTTTCATGTGTTCATTTGTTATCTGTATGTCTGTTTCAGTGAAATATCTGTTCATATCTTTTGTCCATTCCAGTTGGCTAGTTGTTTTTCGCTGTTGAGTTTAGGGCATTCTTTATATATTATAGATATTAATTATTAACTAAGTAGTTTTCAAATATTTTTCTCTCAGTCTGTAGTCTCTTATGGAGCAAAGTTTTCAGATTTTGATGAAGTAAAATATATCTTTTTTTTATTTGGTAGATTATGCTTTTGGTGTCAACTCTAAGAACTGTTTGCCTAGCCCTAGATCCTAAAGATTGTCTTCTATTAAATAGTTTTATGTTTTACATTTAAGTCTGTTGATTCATTTTGAGTTAATTTTGCATATGAAGTGATGGTCAAGGTTTTTTCTTTTAATTGCCTAAAAGCAATTAAAAGCAACTTAGATATCTAAGTTGTTCCAGCACAATTTGTTGAAAAGACTGTCCTCACTATATTGAATTGCTTTTGAACCGTTATCAAAAATCAGTTGGCCAAACTCGTGGGGGACTCTTTCTGTGTTCTCTATTCTGTCCCATTAATCTTTGCTGATTCCCATGGCAGTATCACATAGGATTGATTACTGCAGACATGTAAATCTTGAAATTGGATAGACTGATTCCCCCTAACTTCTTGTTTTAGTTATTTTATTTCCTTTGTTTTTCTCTAAACATTTTAGAATGATCTTTATTATATCCACAAAAATATTGCTTGGATTTTGACAGGAATTATGTAGAACCTGTATATCAGTTTGGGGAGACTTGATATCGTTACTATGTTTAAACACCTATTTTACACGTAACACACTGGAAGATCCTGTGAGCCTGCATTTGTGATTTAACTTCACTTTTATGATACAGTAAATTCAAAATCTAATCAGTCAATGACATATCTGAATAAAAACAAGATAGTAGTTAATTAGTAATATGCCAGAATATGTCAGGTACACAAGGCAAGTTCCAGATGCTTGATACAGAAAATTAAGAGTTTTTCAAAGTTCACTTCTTTCCTCTTTGGTTTCACCACCTTTTCTTCCTTTCATGAACATACCGGATTGTTTTCTCCTTCATGCATTTGTATTTGTGAATCCCTAATAAACTTCACTCACAGCCTTTATGTGGTTGGCTCTTTTTATATTCAGTTGTCAGTTTAAATGACACTTCTTCAATGAAGTCTTCCCTGATTATCCAGTCTAAGTAACCTACCATGCACTATAACATCAACCTATTTTATTTATAGCACTTACCTTTATAATACTTACCACTATCTCCTTTTTTATTATAAATAGTATACCTGATGTACCCCAAAATTGTTCACTAGAACCTGATGTCTTTAAGAGCAGGGACCATTTTGTTTCTGTTTACTACTAAATCCCTTCTTCCTAGCACAGAGCCTGATACACAGTGGGTGCTCTCTTTCTGTCAAATGGGTGAATGGATCAATGAGTACAGTTTGTTTAAGGCAAAGAAGACAGAAGGCAATTTGAAGAGACTATGGCTTAATCAAATGCTTGAAGGCAAGAATAATGCTTTGAGCTCCAGTGAGCAAAGCAGTATAAGGAGGAAAATAGTTTTTAATGAAAACATTGTGCTTAATTGTGGAGGGCTTTGAACCTCTAAAGTAGGTGCTTTTACTTTAGCTTGAAGGTAATAGACATGCTTTTAACAAGGTTGACATACTGATTTAAGAAAATTAAGAGGGAACAATACAACAAATTAGGGTGAGGGCCAGAGACCCGAAGCAGAAACCTGATTGTAGTTGGGAATAATAATTGTGATAATATTGCTGTGATATGAGAAGACTTAGATGGTGGTGTTGTTAGTCATCATAAAAAGGAAACTCAGCTTACAGAAAACTTGAAAGTTGCACCTTCTTCAGCTACACCTGCTTACCTATCTGATCAGTTAAAAGCAATAGCGCTGATGAATCTGTGAAATAATTTTATAACTCATCAGTGTCACATGTCTTTTATTTTTGTTTGCAAATATATCCTTCCCATGTTGAGAATTTTTTACAGGTAGACTTTTTCTACCTGACTGTTAACGAGGCTGATTTCTTCCAGTTTAGTTGTACACAAAGTCATTTTATGTTAATAAACTTGTTTCCTCACTTTAGAACAGGAGATATTTGTTAAATTGACCTAGAAAAGGCTATTTATTTGAAATAGAAGACAATCATAGGAACTTTATTTACTTCTAGGCACTCCACTGTGTCATACTGAGAATGTTTTATACATTTAGACCTTATTCTATTTTAGTATATCACTTGATTTAAAATGGGAAATAATGCTCACTGGGGTCCCTGATCTTCTATCCCAGGAGGTTTTGTGGTTCATTGTTCGTTTTGCTCAATATGTGCTCCTGCAGTTGTATATGGCAGTCTTATAAAGTGGGGTCAGCCTGGGATAGCAACAAAGGGCTTTTCTTGTGAAGGGCTGCTCTTAGCTCATCTGTTTTACTCACACCCCAAACAAAAATTCCAAAACCATCCACTGGCATCAGGATTTCTAGGCCAGAGTCTTTTTGCTATGAATAATTGCCATGATTTTCAAGGACTGTTCTATATTCTTTTCAGTCAATTCTTAAACCTATCAAAATAACGTTCTTTGATACCAACTACCAAGAAGCAGTTGCTATAGGAAAACCAAATAGTCCTGACATTTCTACTTACCAGGTTTCACTTACAGTTCATTTCAGAGTGTGACAATTAGAAGCAACAAGGAAGGGCTTTGTTTTGTTTTTCTAGGTTCATTTCAAGGAACACTACACACAGCCTGCCTGCACAGTTGTTTGGTTAAAGAAAATGTTTCCACTTATACTACAGCTGCATTGTAATGGAAAATTGCTCTGGGTGCCAAACCCACCAAGAACATTAACATCACCAAAGACGACCTCTGCACTTGACTACTGTACATTTTTCCCTACAATTTTTCAGGCACAAGTTATAAAGTGTAACACACCTCTGGAAGTAGGACTAAAGCAGTCAACATCAATGTATCCCCACTCTCTCTTGATAAGCAGAAAGATGCTTTCTGAAATGTAAGGTAAATCGTTTCACAGGGAAACAAGGCAAGGAAATTCTTTCAGAATTTGGCTGACTGGCCTCAGATTCACACCTTTGCACTGAGGTTTGCTCTACAGAGTATTCATAATGGTTATTAAAGACGACTTGGAAGGTTAAAAAGACCAACAGAGACACTGTAGCTTCTAGGGCTGTTTTGATATTCCTTACTAGAGTTTCCTATTAGGTAGTATTAAAGATATTATTACTCATACATATTATTGTTAGTTAAATTACAGTATACCTCTCATTCAATTTCACACTGGAGAAATTTGAAAACTTCTAACAGACAAGGAAATTATTGCGTAAGGACTTGAATGTTAAAAACTAATCCAAGAAATGAATGATTTATCTTCAGTATGCATAAAAGGCACCATATTATTTGTCTAATACATAAATAACAGAAATGAATTATCTCATATCTATATGTAGCTTTGTCTGGATATATCAGCTCCTGGGATCACATTTATGAGTTCATGAACGTAGTGTAATTACAAAATATTCATTTTGGTTTCATTGTACAAAAGTGGAGAAATTATCTCCATACTTAAACTTTAAGGGAAAACCCTCAGTTCAGTAAAAGGTTTTGGCTTTTGTTTTAGAGGGATTTACAGTACTCATCAGTGGATAGAGCTCACATTAGCATCCAGTGACATTGCTTTGTCTGTGCATGTTCCTAGCTGTCAACAGAATGTCGTGAGGCAATTGCATCCTGATTCTATAGCTATCTTCTGTTCTTTTATAATACACAAGGGTCTAATTTTCCATCAGCAAAGCATGAAATCCTGTAAGAATGCCACATAACCAGCATGTGCAAACAAGTAGCACTTTTTCTACACATAAAAATGCTTCATAAAATAACAGATAAATTAAATCTTCTTGTTCAAGTAAAGAGCTTGGAAATCAAGACCTTTTATTAAAAAAAAAAAGTTTTGTTTTTTTTTTTTTTTTTGCACAGAGCTGACACTGTCATGTAATTCAACTAAATTTGTTCACCACCTTACATGTTAATATGTGTGACCATTTCATTTTTCTTTGATTTATAGTGGAACTGTTTCATATCAGGAATGTTTTATGGTTATGAATAACAGGCATGTTAACTTCATTAAGATCAGTATTTAGCAATTATCAAATTAACAAAGTGATGACTGGAGGATATGACTTGTATCCAAATATATTAGCTTTAACATTCATTCAACACTTTGTAGTCAAAGGACATAGAAACCAAGTATTCCATCTTTATTTATTCATATTTTGGGTACATTGGGACAGGCAGTCAAAGTAAACATGAATCCTCAAAAATGACATTATAAAATATACTAAATGATGCATTCAAGATTTCCCTTCCCTCTCTGGAACATATCTAAGTTTGACAAACTGTTTGAAATTATCAATTCAATGATGCCCTTAAAAGGGTTAGCTTTGGCATATATTTAAAATACATTCAAGACATATGTCTATTCTGCTGGAAGAACTACAGAAAGCTCAGTTTAACATCAGTGAGATGATTGAAACTGCTTAAATTATCATTCTCTATATGCATCTCATATTTCTACAACTTCAGGGTATTTTTAAACATTCTTTCTACATAATGTACAATTTACTTAGCACGTGGCATTCATATGTCTAGCTGTAAAATAACTTGTTGTAATTTAAGCAAACATGTTTTAAATAAAAGGTAGCTAAGGCTTCTAATCTCTGATGTATTGAGTGCAATGAAAGCTTCCATAAAAATGGATTTCCTGGGCAGCCAAAGACCATAGAGGCTCCCCTTAAGAACTACATTAATATACAATTTACCCTCATGCATTTCTATAAATCTGACCAACTTAACCAACGATGTGATGACATTAACCAACTAAAAACAGAGGAGCAGGAAAAAATAGGGCACTTATTTTTTCCTATGAAATCATTTTGTTTGCTTCTATTTTCAAACATTAGCAATCGATTTAACAGTAAGGTTCCAAATACTCTTTTTCAAAATAGATTTAGTGAGTTATAGTTGACATCAAATACAATGTGTATGTTTAAAGGGCACAATTTGATAAATTTTGACATATGTATACATTGGTAAAATCATCACAATAAAGATAATGAACATATTCTACTTCTCCAAAAGTTTCATTGTATCACTTTATAATTCCTTTCTTCCTATCCACCCGACAGCCCCCACTTGGTCCCCAGGAGTCTAAGTAACAAATCTTCCACAAACGTGTCTCTTAGATGGCATATAGACAATGCATTGCACAGATACCAGTTTTCCGACACTGAACATTAGTTTGTATTTTCCAGAATTTTATATAAATGAAATATAGTATGTACATTTTTTGTCTGATTTCTTTCACTTTCCATATTTTGAGAATCATATCTATTGAATAGAAATAGGAACACATATCAATAGTTCATTTTTTTTATTGTTGTTCCATTTTATAGATGTACCATGGCCTGTTTATCCATTCACCTGTTGAAGGATGGTGGGTTGCTTCCACTCTGGAGCTGCTAAATGAAGGTGCTATGAGCATTCATGTATAAGTCTTTGTATAGACTTGTGCTTTCATTTTCTTCGAGTAATTGACTAAACATGAAATAGCTGGATCATATGTTAAATGTACCTCTAACTTTAAGAAAATGCCAAGCAATTTTCCAAAGTAATTGCAGCATTTTACATCCTTCCAAGAAATGTATAAGAGATTCACTTTCTTTATATCATCACTAATACTTGGTATGGTCAGTCTTTTTCACTTTTATTATTCTAATAAGTGTATACTGGTATTTCATTGTGGTTTCGATTGGTATTTCCCTATTGATGCTGGGCATTTTTTTCCATCTGTTTCTTTGCCATCCATATATCCTCTTTGGTAAAATGTCTGTTCCAACATTTTGCCCATTTTTATGGGGTTGTTTTCTTATTACCTTTAAAAGTCCTTTCTATATTCTGGATACGAGTGTTTTTATCAGAGGTATGACTTGTTAATATTTTCTCCTGCTATGTGATAATGAAGACAACTTTAGTCCAAAACCATGACAAGGTAATCTGGGAGTGTTTTCAAATTTTAGCGTTTAGCAGGAGAGTAACGTCAACTTTCAATTAAAGGAAATCTATAATTGAGCAAAAAATCACTTCCTGCCACCTACAAATCCTGGAAAGAGACCTGAAATGGCTGATAATTATTTCATCTTTAATTTTTAAGTTAGTCAATATTATAGTCAGATGAAATAAGTTGTAAGGCTTCTTCTATTTTCCCACCAAATTTTGAATATACCTCTATTAAAAGCTTTTGTGGGATTGTGAAAGCTTGTTTCCACATCTATAGTCCCACTGTTCCTGTGTTTCTTGGGGTAGAGGCCTTGCTTCTTTGAACTTCATATCTCTACAATCTAACACAATGCTTGACACTAGCAGGTACTCAACAAGGGTTTAGTGAAAAAATTAAAAGACCCTTATTCTGTATTGTCAGCATATTTGACAAAAATCAACTGACGCTTTCAACTTCCTCCTTCTCCCTCCAAGCTGTACTAATTGGTATCAGTCCCAGACACTGAGTGATAACCTAAGAAAAAGTAGTTATCTAGAGTTCAGAAATGGCTATTGCCATGATCACTAACTAAAGAAAACACATGTTTAGCTCCTAAATAAGTACTGAAACAGAAAATAAAGCGCTACAAACTCTTTTGTATTCTAAATACCAGAATTGGGCTGGTCTATGTCAAAGAATGAATAAGATTATTTTCTGCAGAGAAAAACAATCCTCTGGAGATTGTGAAAATAATTTTCACAATGTCTAGGAATTCTGGCCCCATCTTCCCTTAAACAGCCATATTTTCTCTAGGCCAATGCTTTTAATTTTTTTGCTTTTATACTGTAGTATTTGTTTTCCTGAATGGGCATTAAAACAAAGCCCAGTGGCCTATTCTTTTGACCAACAAGGTGAATTGGTTTCTATAGTCCTTTATGAACCTACAGTGCCTATCCTATAAACCAAATTCTCTCAGAGTAGTGGAAGCTGTGAAATGCCTACAAGAGATTTATTAAGCCAAAGGTCTCCTAAGTTGACACACAGATAGCATAACAAAATAGTTGCATATATATGTTTTCAAATATATAGGTAACAGGCTGAAGCCATTTCAGCAGTGAGCCATGCGGTAGGAATCCTTTTGGCTCTTGATCACATTGTAGCCTGGAGATAAACAGTGTCTGATCGATCTGAGTATTCCAAGTGCCAGACAGGGGGCATGAGAAGGAAACAGATCATTTGCTTCCTGCCCAGGCCGTGGAGCTGGGCAGACCCCTCCACTACCTGTGGAGCTCCACCATCACCTCTCAGAGCCATTGATTGTGTTCTCCACTGGGGGATCTGAGAGTGACTTGGTGGTCCAACTCTGCCCAGGTTTGTCCCCCACCTTCAGGGCTGAGCAGGAAGCTCAGGCCACTGTGCATTCTATGGACCAGCCCACTGCTTGAGGCAAAAGATGCATTTTCCGAGCAAACAAAAATCAAGCATACACCCATCTGTTATTCTTGCAGCTGCCTTTTACCTGAAAGTACCATCTACTGACTTGAAGGTCAACAGCACAATCCAATACAAACTTTGCTAACACAAGGGCACTGTGCTGGAGAATGAGATAACCTCTTGAGACCTCTGCTATCCTAGCCCTGCAGAAGGAAGTGAGCCTGCTCACTCATCTAGTATATCACTACTATAACCAGCATTTGAGACAAACCCAACACTAAGCCTACTATAACCCAGAAACTTACGCAGTGTCTTCACCACTGAACACACCCAGAGTCAAAGCCAAATGACCCTACATAATATACATTATAATTACACCCTGAAGGGAAAAAATCCTATCCAAATGAAAGTAAATTTAAAAATAACAAGATGAGACAGTTTTTCCAGATGAGAAGGAATTGGCAAAACAATTCTGGAAGAATAAAAAACAAAAAACTAAAACAAAAAGAAAATGGTATTACCACACCCCCAAAAAATCACACTAAGTCTCTAGCTATTAATCCTCACCCAAATGAAATCTTAGGAATACCAGATAAAGAGTGTAAAATATTGATTTCTAAAAAGGTCAGTGAGATCCAAGACAAAGTCAGAAAACCAATGCAGGATATAAATGAAAAAATTACCAAAGAGATATATGTTATACCAAGCAGAAATAGCTATGCTTATATCAGATACACAACTTCTAGAAATAAAAACTTAATTAAAAGAATAATACACAATTGAAATCTTTAACAATAGATAAAGCCAAGCAGAATAAAGAATTTCAGAGCTTGAAGACCGGTCTTTCAAATTAATCCAGTCAGAAAACAAAATAAAGAAAAGAATTTTAAAAGTGCCTTAAAGAGACATAGGATTATGTAAAACATCCAAACCTATGAATCAGGAATACCTGAGGGAAAATAAAAAGTTTGAAAAACCTATTTGAAAAAATAATTGAGGAAACCTTTCCTATTCTTGCTAGAGATGTAAACATCCAGATACAAGATGCTCAGAGGACTCCAGAGAAATACACTTCATGACAGACTTCACTAAAACATATAGTCATCAGGTTATCTAAAGTCAGCATTAAGGAAAAATCCTAAAATCAGCAAGAGAAAAGTATTCAATTACTTATAGAGAAAATCCTGTCAGGCTGATACTGGGCTTCACAACAGAAATCTTACAAGCCAGAAGAGATTGGGATCCTATTTTCAGATTTCTTAAAGAAGAAAAAAATTATTAACTATAAGCTTTGCATTGTACTAAAATAAGCTTCATAACTAAAGGAGTAATAAAATGTTTCCCAGATAAGCCCATGCTAAGGGAATTCATCACCACTAGACCTGTAAGAAATATTCAAGAGACTTCTAAACATGAAAACAAAAAGTTGATACCTACCAACTTAAAAACACACAAAGGTATAAAACTCACAGAGCTTTAAAACAATTACACAAATAAGACTGCAAAGCAACTAGATAGCAATTAACATTATGACAGGAAAAAACCCTCACATAATTTTATTTATTTATTTTATTATACTTTATGTTCTAGGGTACATGTGCACAATGTGCAGGTTTGTGACATAGGTATACATGTGCCACGTTGGTGTGCTGCACCCATTAACTCGTCATTTACATTAGGTATATCTCCTAATGCTATCCCTCCCCTCTCCCCCCACCCCGCAAAAGGCCCTGGTGTGTGATGTTCCCCTTACTGTGCCCAAGTACTCTCATTGTTCAGTTCCCACCTATGAGTGAAAACATGCGATATTTGGTTTTCTGTTCTTGCAATAGTTTGCTGAGAATGATGGTTTCCAGCTGCATCCATGTCCCTACAAAGGTCATAAATTCATCCCTTTTTATGGTTGCATAGTATTCCATGGTGTATATGTGCCACATTTTCTTAATCCAGTCTATCCTTGATGGACATTTGGGTTGGTTCCAAGTCTTTGCTATTGTGAATAGTGTCACAATAAACATACGTGTGCATGTGTCTTTATAGCAGCATGATTTATAATCCTTTGGGTATATACCCAGTAATGGGATGGCTGGGTCAAATGGTATTTCTAGTTCTAGATCCTTGAAGAATCGCCACACTGTCTTCTACAATGGTTGAACTAGCTTACAGTCCCACCAACATTGTAAAAGTGTTCCTATTTCTCCACATCCTCTCCAGAACCTGTTGTTTCCTGACTTTTTAACGATTGCCATTCTAACTGGTGTGAGATGGTATCTCATTGTGGTTTTGATTTGTATTTCTCTGATGGCTAGTGATGAGTGTTTTTTCATGTGTCTGTTGGTTGCATAAATGTCTTCTTTTGAGAAGTGTCGGCTGGGCACGGTGGCTCAAGCCTGTAATCCCAGCACTTTGTGAGGCCGAGACGGGCAGATCACAAGGTCAGGAGATCGAGGCCATCCTGGCTAACACGGTGAAACCCCATCTCTACTAAAAATACAAAAAACTAGCCGGGCGAGGTCGCGGGCGCCTGTAGTCCCAGCTACTCCAGAGGCTGAGGCAGGAGAATGGCATGAACCCGGGAGGTTGAGCTTGC